>NC_086362.1:15114959-15317845 GCF_036324505.1 Eleginops maclovinus | reverse complement strand
AGAATTTCCCATAAAACTGAGGCGTTTTTAAATTTTTCTTTTCTTTCATAACGACGCCGTTTTGTAATTTTCAGCTTCTTAGTCAGATAAGAAACTTTTGTAATTTTAAGCTTCTTTCAGGGAACTGAGGCCGTTTTTGAGATTTTCATTTCCTCTCAGTGGGAAAAGTAGTTTTGGTGCGTGACACACCAAAATGTTTCTAACTTTTCTTTTTGGTGCTTAATTCTCCCAAAAC
This sequence comes from Eleginops maclovinus, assembly GCF_036324505.1. Taxonomy (NCBI): domain Eukaryota; kingdom Metazoa; phylum Chordata; class Actinopteri; order Perciformes; family Eleginopidae; genus Eleginops; species Eleginops maclovinus. Next base: position 15,317,610 of record NC_086362.1, on the reverse strand, counting down.
AGCACGCACATACAAGGATATCCAAGAGTACACATGAAAACGTGCAAAAAAAGTGGGTTGCATTTACATTATTTGAGATTTGGACATTTTCACTGAAAGAAGCTAAATATGACTCATACGGATTCAAGTCACTGAAAGTCACAAAAAAGGCATCAGTTCATCGAAAGAAGCTGAAAATGACTAAAACGGACTCAGGTCACTGAAAGAAGCTGAATGTCACAAAAAGGCATCAGTTCACAGAAATAAACGTCAGTTCACTGAAAATGTCAAAATCACAGATTGTAAAAGAGCAACCCACTTCGTTTGCCAGTTTTCATGTGTACACTTCGATATTGATGTATGTACATGCTTTTTGGGGAGAATTAAGCACCAAAAAGAAAAGTTAGAAACATTTTGGTGTTTCACGCACCAAAACTGCTTTTCTCACTGAGAGAAACTGAACATCACAAAAATGGCCTCAGTTCACCGAAAGAAGCTTAAAATGACAAAAGTTTCTTATCTCACTGAGAGAAGCTGATAATCAAAAAGAAGGCATCAGTTCACTGAAAGAAGCTAAAAATGACAAAAGTGTCTTATCTCACTGAGAGAAGCTGAAAATCTCAAAAACGGCGTCAGTTCAGTGAAAATGTCAAAATCACAAATTGTAAAAGAGCAACCCACTTATTTTACAAGTTTTCATGTGTAATCTTGGATATTGATGTACGCATGTGCTTTTTGGAGAGAATTTAGCATCAAAAAGAAAAGTTAGGAACATGTTGGTGTTTCACGCACCAAATTTGCTTTTCTCACTGAGAGAAACTGAACATCACAAAAACGGAATCAGTTCACTGAAAATCACAAAAACGGACTCAGTTCAGTAAAAGAAGCTGAAAATCTCAAAAAACAGCGTCAGTCCAATGAAAATGTCAAAATCACAAATTGTAAGAGAGCAAACCACTTCTTTTGCCAGTTTTCATGTGTACACTTTGATATTGATGTATGTACATGCTTTTTGGGGAGAATTAAGCACCAAAAAGAAAAGTTGTTGTTTCACGCACCAAAACTGTTTTCTCACTGAGGAGCTGAAAATCACAAAACAAGATGTCAGTTCACTGAAACAACCTTAAAATCAAAAAAACGGACTCAGTTCAGTGAAATAAGCTGAAAATATATATTTTTTAAAAGACCCCAGTTCACTGAAAAGAAGCTTAAAATGACAAAAGTGTCTTATCTCACGAGAGGAGCTGAAAATCACAAAAACGGCGTCAGTTCACTGAAATAGGCTTAAAATCTCAAAAACAGAGTCAGTTCAGTGAAAGAAGCTAAAAATGACAAAAGTGTGTTATCTCACTGAGAGAAGCTGAAAATCACAACAACGGCGTCAGTTCAGTGAAAATATCGAAATCACAAATTGTATAAGGGCAACCCACTTCTTTTGCAAGTTTTCATGTGTACTCTTGGATATTCATGTATGTACATGCTTTTTGGGGAGAATTGAGCACCAGAAAAAAAAGTTAGAAACATTTTGGTGTGTCAGGCACCAAAACTGCTTTCCTCACTGAGAGGGGCTGAAAATCACAAAAATGGCCTCAGTTCAGTAAAAGAAGCTGAAAAAAGCAAAAACGGCGTCAGTTCACTGAAAGAAGCTGAAAATCACAAAAAACATCAGTTCACTTTTTGTTAACAACTTTTTATTGTTATTTTTGATTTATTCATATTAACAGAAAAGAGCATGTATACACATACAGATATCGTTTTAAATTAAACTTAAATTCATGGTATATTGTGCATGTACCCGGTAATTTGCAAATAAAATACATATATACACTAAATTAGATTGGCATTACATGCACAAGCAGATACAGACATACACCTCTACATACGTATACAAAACTTAATCTTATATACTTATCTTATGCATGCACACATACTTACATATGCACACACACACACACACGGACGTACGCATCCACAAAAGCATGCATGCACACACACTCACACAATATAAGTGTATTCAGTACCCTTATTTCTCTCCCTGGTGAGTGATCTTCAGCCCCCCCTCCCTCTCCCCTCCCCTCGGTTAACCCCCCCTTCTTCTAGCAAGAAAGTTAACGTCTAGAAGAGCTTCTGACCAAGACTCTATAGTCTTTCCCTTTTCACCATGAGACAAGAGGCAATAGAGAGCACCAGAGTCAAAATATCTAACAGCAGGTGCCACCAATGTTTTAGTGAAAGTCAGTCCGGTGGTTTCCACCATACTACCAGGATTTTCTTTGCAGCAGTTTAGGCCGGAAAGCCAAATTCTTTGAAGCTTGGTTTAATGTTACTCCAAATAGTTTTCCAAGCTATTTCGAGAGAAATCAAGCTATATTCATTTTGCCAAGATGTTTGAATTTTAATTGGTTTATAGGAGCTTTGCCTTATTTGGGAATACATTGTTGATACTTGGTATTGATAGTATTGTACAGTTGTTTTGTAAGATCATGTTTAGGAAGTTCAGAGTTCCATGGGACTCCATACGCTTTCAGGGCGGAACGGAGCTGCAAGTATAGAGAAAAGGAAAAACCTGGTAGATTATACTGTTGCTGTTGTTCCTGGACTGTACGGAGACCATTATTATTGAAAAGCAGTCCAAGTAGATAGATTCCATTAATTAACCATATTGGGTAGGCTACTGTCCGACCACCAAGCAGAAAATGATGGTTGTGAAATATCGGAGTATGGTAATGCCACTTAATTTTCGATTTAGTGTAGTCAGTCACTAGTTTCCAAGTTATTAGAACATTTGCAATAATAGGACCAAAACGCAATTTAGCTTGTTTGCGAGGGACTCCTGCATAAATTAGATCCTTTAGTCCATATGGGTGAACCAATTTTTGTTCCACGGAGCGCCAGGATGTGGGATTTGTGGGGTCCAACCAAGATTGTATAGTACGCAGTACAGAAGACCAATGGTATATATATATATATATATATATATATGGACCCCCTATCCTCCAGCTGATTTCTCTTTTTGAAGCGTTGTAAATTTAATCCTTGGTCTTTTGTTGTTCCAGATGAAACTAGTGACTAAACTATGTAATGTATCCCAATAATAAAAAATTTTAATTCAAAGGGAGCATAGAGTCAATCAAATGTATTCGAGGTAATACCATCATTTTTTTGTTTTTTGTCAATGTATTTTTATTGAAGTTTTAAACATAGACATAAACAAGCCCTTGAGAAAAAACACATAAGAAATTGAGACAAAAATAACAGCAAATGATCAAATATATATACAAACAGTCACACAACAGCACAAACACACAACAAAAAAACAAGAAAATATATATATAAAAAAACCAATTACTTCACATCTCAGTCAGAGCCAAGTGGCACCGTCAGCTGTTCTTGATAAGAAATAAATGGACGCCATGCTACATCAAATTTCCCCATTGATCCATTCAGTGTGTATCTCAGTTTTTCAATCTTAAGGAAAAACATAACATCACAGATCCATCTACCAAATGAAGGCGGGCGATAATTTTTCCATTGTAAAAGAATGAGCCGCCTCGCTAGGAGGGAGGAGTAGGCCATACCATTTAATTGTGGCTTTTGTAAAGGAAGATCCTCCATTGGTACACCAAAAAATCCAATAAAAGGACAAGGATGAATAGTGAAACCTGAAATTGCTGAATAGACCTCGAATATTGAGGACCAAAATGCTGTTAAACTAGAGCATGACCAGAATGTGTGATAAAGAGTGGCAGGTGCTTGCTTACACCTATCACACATAGGACTTACCCCTGAAAAGATTTTGGATAGTTTAACCTTGGACATATGAAGCCTACATACAATTTTAAACTGAATAAGGCTATGTCTCGCACAAATAAAGAAAGAGTGAATTCTTTGAATTATGCTATCCCATTGATCCTCAGATATATTTGTATTCATATCCTTTTCCCAGTTTTCTTTTATGATGGAAAGTGAAGAAACTTCCATTTCAAATATATTTGTGTATAGCCTTGATATCATCGCCCTCACCTCAGACGGGGTTTCAAGGATCAAATCAAGCGGTGATTTTGGTGGTAGCGAAGGACATTGAGTAAAGTAATTCTGTACAAAATGACATGAAGATGCCATCCTTGTATAACATCTTTATACTCGCCACTCCATTTTAAGCCACTGAGTAAATGTATTATCCAAAAGAGAGGCAGGGAATAAGTGATTGGCTGTGATGGGAGAATGAACTGACATGCAGACTAACCCATAATGTTTTCGGAACTGAGACCAGATTTTTAAGGAGTGACGCACTACTGGATTCTGGCAGGCCTGGGGAAAATGTAAGGGAATCGAGGAACACAAGAGAGCAGAAAGTGAGATGGGACAACAGGAACTAGATTCTATTTGCAACCAGCCTGGGAGATCCAGGCAGGACAAATCCCATCGCCAACACAACAAGCTCCTAATATTTGCAGCCCAATAGTAGATTTGAAAGTTAGGTACAGCCATCCCACCATGTATTTTAGGTCTTTGCAGGAACAACTTCCTGATCCTAATTGTTTTATTATTCCAAATAAAGGATGAGACGAGACATTTGGGGAGGACATTTATTTTAATGATGCTGATTTGTCCAGCTAAAGATAGGGGCATGGTGGACCAGCGAGTGAGATCCTGCTGGGTACGGTCCAGAAGTGGTGTAAAATTGGCCCTCAAGAGTTGAGAATGGGACTTTGTGATACACAAACCAAGATAATTAAACTTATTATCAGTCACCTTGAAAGGTAGAGAGTGAAATAAGAGCTGACAAGATGCTGTAGTAATGGGTAGAAGCTCACTTTTGCCTAGGTTAAGTTTATACCCTGAGAAACTGCCAAAAACCTTAAGAATGCTAAGAAGGCGAGGAATAGATGTGAGAGGGTCAGATATATATATAGAAGGACTTCATCCGCATATAAAGACATTTTGTGTAACTGGTTTGCTCTGAAGATCCCCTTGATGTCTGTACACTGTCTGATGCTGATTGCGAGAGGCTCCATTACTAAGGCAAAAAGCAACGGAGACAAAGGGCAGCCCTGTCTACTCCCACGCTGAAGAGGAAAATATGATGAATAATTGTCATTGGTTCTGACAGAGGCCAAAGGGGAACCATACAACACTTTGACCCAAGAATTAAAGCTATTCCCAAAACCGAACCGCCCAAGAACATAGAGCAAATAATTCCATTCCACACGATCGAAGGCTTTCTCAGCATCCAAAGCCAGAAGTACTTCTGGACACTGAGATGAGGATGATGAATAAAGGACATTAAACACGCGCCCTGATATTGCAGAAAAATAAATGCCTATTTTTTATAAATCCAGTTTGGTCACATGGTGGGCAAAACAGATTCAAGGCGGAGAGCCAACACTTTTGCCAGAATCTTTACATCGACATTAAGGAGACTTATTGGGCAGTATGAGGAACAATTGTGGGGATCCCCACCCTTTTTAAGAAGAAGGGATATTGATGCCTGGCGCAAAGTGGGTGGAAGGCTCTGAGAGTCCAAACTATCTTCAAAAACTTTATGGAGTAAAGGGCTTAATTGCGCTGAAATTTCTTATAAAATTCGGTGGGAAAGCCATCTGGACCTGGACACTTCCCACTTTGCATACATGAAATAGCACGACTGATTTCATCTAAAGAGATAGGGCTATCTAAGGATTCCCCCAATTCCTCCCCCACAGTGGGAACATCCAGACCTTCAAAAAAAGTATCCATTACCCCGGGTCAGTGGGCGGTTCAGATGTATACAAATTGGAATAAAAATCACAAAAACGTTTATTGATATCCGTAGGGTCCGATAGCAATCCTGACTCAGATTCAATTTGATCAATGACCTGAGTAGTGGTAGTATGTCTTAGGCTATAAGCAAGAGCTCTGCTTGGCTTCTCCCCATACTCATAGAATCTATGTTTAGATTTCAACAAAGCCCGCTCTGCCTGACCAGTTGAAAGCATGTCAAATTCAGCCTGGTACATAATTCGCTGTTTATATAGCTCTGGGGTTGGGCTATTAGCATAGACTTTGTCTACATCAGATATGAGTTTTGTGAGCTCTGTTTGTCTCAGCATTCGGGCTTTACTTGTAGAAGCATTGTAGGAGATAATCTGCCCTCTCAAGTAGGCCTTAAGGGTCTCCCAAAGCAGAGAAGGAGAGGTCTCATCGTTTACATTGGTTTGTAAAAATATTTGGGTTATTATTAAGGAAGGTCAAAACCAGCGTCACAGGGGCATGGTCAGATATGACTATACTGTTGTAATTACATGATTTTACCAAGGGCAGTAAGCTTTTACGAACAAAAAAATAGTGTATACGTGAATATGTGTGGTGAACAGGTGAAAAATAAAGAGTATTCCTTCTTTGTAGGGTAAAGGAATCTCCATGGGTCAGACATTGCACAAGACTGTAAGAAACTTTCTATACATTCTGCTGTTTTGGATTTGGAGACATTACAAGTGGAGGATCTATCTAATAAGGGATTAATTACACAATTACAGTCACCAGCTAGTATTAACTGATGCATGTCTAAATAGGGAAAGGTTGATAGAAAGCTATTCATTAATTTAGAATCATCCCAATTTGGGGCGTAAACACAGGCTAATGTAACAGGTAAACCATAAAGACTAACCACCACAATAACAAAACGTCCATTAGGGTCTGATATAGTTTCAGAAGATATAAATTGAACTGATTTATTAATCAAAATGGCAGCGCCTCTGGCCTTCACCTGAAAAGTAGAGTGATACACCTGTCCTACCCAGCCTCTCTTCAAGCAAATATGTTCAGACCCACGTATATGTGTCTCAGTTAGGAAAGCTATGTCAGTTTTTAAAAACTTAAGATGGGAAAGAACCTTGGTGCATTTAATGGGATGGTTAAGTCCTTTCACATTCCAGTTAGTAAATGAATTGACCGACCACTCCCCCTACAGGGCACATTTGAACTAGCCATACTTGGCAACAAAAATTATATTGAACAGACTTGATTGACTGATGAAGCTTTCCAGTAAACGATATCTGTCACTCCGACAAAGATCACATCCAAAGCAAAAGGCAATCACAGGTGGACGACATAAAAACAGAAAGAAAACATTCAGGAAAGAGAATACACCTACCCCCCACCCCCCAGCACTTACTCAAACTAAGTGCATACCCACACGCAAAATGTTCCAACTCACTAACTTGGGTCTCTAACTTCACCATGTCGACCCAAAGCTCAACAAGCAAAACACAAAAGAAAAAAGCAGTGCATAATACCGCGACTGCATTATAGTATTGCAGGCAGTATTATAGTGTTTCTCAAACACCGATAACAGGCCTATACCTTAACGTTACGCTAAACACGACGGGCCAACAAAACTGATACACAGATCAGTATTATTCAATCAATTAGACTACAGAAAAAGAAAGCAAAAAACCGCCACTGCAAGACATACATTAGATACTACAGGCCAGAATCTCGTAATACTCTAACATTCGAAATATAAATTATAAGAATAGATAATGGCGTAACAGAAGGTATATCCAACCAAAACTTCGAAAACAAAAACGACTTGCATACCGTAGCTTTCCTGTTTAAAATGACTGTTCGTAGGCTAGTCCAAACAGAGAGAAAAAAAAAAGACCAGCAATCCAAGTCCTTCAAACCTACCGCAATGTCCAATATTGCAATGTCATTGACAGTGTACATAATCATTTCGGTGGAAGAATGGTCCCCTTTATAAAGGATACAGCCAGTTTGGGATCCTTGAAAGATTTTTCCTCACCTCCGACCGTGATGCGGAACGTAGCAGGAAAACGGAGCCCGAATTTTACACCATTTACGTTTTGAAGGAGCCGCTTTGCCTCCGCAAAAGCAGCCCGCTGCTTAGCCACTTCTGGGGCAAAGTTGGGAAAGATGTGAACACGCCTCTCCTTGTAGAACAACGTCTTCTTCTGGCTTGATAGACGGAGAATGCGGTCCTTCATGTCCCCATGTTGCATGCGAATTATGAATGGCCTAGGCCTCTCTCCTTCTTTGGGTTTTGGCGACAGTGTACGATGACCACGATCCAGACATGGAGTGTGTTCCAAATCCAATACCTCCTTCAATACAGTAGCACAGAACTGCCGCAGATCTCTACCTTCTTCGCCCTCCGCTATTCCAATCTGCCGAATATTCTGACGATGGCTACGACCTTCCAGGTCCAAGCATTTCTCTGACAAACGGCACACTTCGGATTGCAATCGTTTCACCGTGATTTCCAGAGTCATGACTGTTGAGCTCCACTCTGTGGAAGACTGTTCAAGATCCTCAATGCGCTTGGTGTTCTGTGCATTAGCTGACTGCAAAGAGCTGACGGTGGTTTGCAACTCCTGGTGGATAGAGACTATTTCCTGACGCAGGGCAGCTGTTTGTGACAATGCTATCGCCATCATAATTTTCTCCACAGAATCAGGAGAGAGCGGCGGTACAGCCATGTCAGTCGTAGAGCTAGCACCTTTCTTGCTAGCAGCTGAATTAGCCGAAGCCTTCTGCTGTCGGACCTGTCATTTTTCCAAAACTGAGAAAGTGTCTTATAGACGCGTTATTTCCTTGTCGACGCTAAATTACGGTTATAAGACCTGAAGATGACGTACTCATAGATTTAACGGTAGTTTGCACGCTAAAAAAACTATTAAATTAAAAGTTGCGTGCAGAGCTTCAGGATCTCGCAGCTTCACATAATGAACACAGACCGGAAGTCGTAATACCATCATTTTAATGATTGAGATCCTGGCATCAAAAGATATCGGTCTCGACATCCACTTCCCCAAATCTACTTTGATGTTATTTAAAACTGTACTATAATTATTGATAACTGTGGTTTCTAGATTTGGGAAAATATCAATTCCAAGATATTTAAATTGATATACAACTGGGATATTGAATTGGGTCAAATCATCACCAGAGCTACTTAAAGGTAGAAGAGCAGATTTTTGCCAATTTATTTAGTTATATCTGCCTTTACTGAAATGTATTTCAGAAGTGTCTTATAGAAACATGAAAAAGCTGTGTAACCCAGGTTACTAGGGCCTTAATTCAGTTATCAGCTCACTGGCGGAATAAATAGATTAAAAATAATTAGTATACACGAATTAACAGCACAATAGATTAGGCATTTTGTTAAATTTGTATGGCGAATGTGCCTTTCTAAAAGTGCAAGAAACAGTGACGGGAAGTTCACATGACGTAGCAAATCAGACGCCGTCAGGACGTGCATGTCGTTCGCGCTCTCTCTCTTCCGGACCGACGTCAAGGCAGCTGCACGCTTACTTTCGCGGTACAGTACAAGCTAATGTAGAGAGCAAAATATCTAACTGTTAAGTCAGTATTTTAATCGCTGCAGAGAGCGAGACCTTTTTTTGTTGTTGTTGTCGTTTGGTTAGTGGATCGAGTATTCTACAAAAAAAGACGAACGAGAGCGTGAGTAGTAGATAGTAGTGTTTATTAGCAACCGTGGCGCTAGCTAAGCATTAGCCACTTGAACTTTGCTCAATTGCATTGTCAGAACACGCATTGCTGAACTCCCGTGTCACTATTTCTTTAAAAGTGTTGCCTGGACAGACGAGAGCCGTGAAACCTGCATTTGTGCTGGAGACTATGTGTGTGTGTGTGAGTAAACTTTGTAAATGGATGCATATGGAGTTAAATGTGCATATCCTAGTGTTCATACGGAGAGATGTTAATTCCATATGTAAATACGAACAACATTCCATTTGTTCACTTAATGGATAATCGAACATGTCATGAGCAGCTGAAAGTGCTGGTATGTGTACATCTAAACAGAGGTCTTCCGCTTCCTGTTTCACTACATGCAACAGCATAAATGACCGCAGTGCAATATTCCCTATCTCCCCCTGAGCCTTTAACAAAGGCTGAAAGAAAAACAGAATTGAACGAATGGTCGTACGCATAACAAACACAACGGTAAAGTCCACAACATCAACACAATGCCCGCAGAACCCATCCAAGACTAACCCACAGCATAGTCCTTGTGCCAGGCAGGCACACAGGCCATCCTGGTGGACCGGCACAAGTCAGTCGCCGGCGGCGGCGTCACGGCAGGCACCAATGGGGGAGAGGCCACAGGGGTCGCAGAGGCCGACAGTGGTACACAAAGGACATCCTGGCCCGGCACCACCGGCACTACGGAAGTAGTCTGCGTCCCGCACCGGGGAGAGCCTTCCGATGTCAGCGCTGGTGTCGGAGTGGGCCCTGACCCCGTCACAGGCATCACTGGGCGGTACGCAAGATCAGTCAGCCGCGGCATCACAACAGGTGCTGGCATGGCGACGCGAGAGGCAAGATTGTCGTAGATTGATCGAGGTACTGGCAGGTCATCGCGAATCGGGGAGAACTTGGGCAGGAATCTCCGGTTCCTAAGTGAGACCCTGCCCGACCCGTCAATCTTGACCACGTACTGATCGTGCTGACGCACTTCCACGACACTTCCTGTCCTGTCCCACTTGTTAGGGTGGGGTCCTGTCTGGTTCTGCATGCAGACTAAGTCCCCCACCTTAAGAGGTGGGAGGCGTTTGGTGTGCTCCGCCAAAGCGCCAGCTGTGCGGATGTGGCATTTGCGGAGGGCCTCCTCCCTCGCCATCAGCGTCTCACGCCATGTCTCGTGCGGCCTGTACTTCCCGGGGGCAATCGGGATGAAGTCGCGTATCGGCCGGCCGAAGACACACATCAGTGATGAGCCGCTTCATCGTCTTCACCCCAATCTCCGCACGGCAGTTGCTGTTGCCATATCTGCGAAGGAAAGACCTGGTCTCTGCGGAGGTGAACTCTGGCCCCCGTCCGATGCAAGCTCTACAGGTGTCCCGTATGTGGCAAAGGCACGGCGTAGGTGGCATATGAGGTCTGCGGTGCCACCCGTCGACCTCGAGATGATTGGCAAATTTGAGTAGCGGTCCACCGTCACGAGGTAGTGTACACCCCTGTGCATGAAAAAGTCTGAACACACCGCCTGGAAGGGGTACACAGCCAGGATTGGCGGGGTCGGTGGTGCCGCGGGCTGAGAGGGTGCCATCCGGTGCAGGGTTCGCAGTTATTCCGAGTGGTGCAGATGTCGGCCGACATGCCTGGCCAGAACACAGACAATTCTGCGCGGGCGGTCATCATGGAGACGCCCTGGTGGGCAGTGTGCAGGGCACTCAGTGCCTCGCCACGGAGTGAGGGCGGTATGACTACCCTATCCTTGTATAGGACCACCCGTCAGCTGACGAAATGTCCTCGCGGTACTGGTGGAAGCAACGAATTGCCACTGGCATCCCAGTCCTCGACTCGGGGAAGCCGTCTACTGCCATCTCCTCCAATATGAGCATTTTGCCGTAGCTGCTGGTGGCCTCCCTGACGCGGTCCCATGTCACCGAGTGCAGCGATTCAAGCCCCGCAGCGCACCATGTCAGGTCGCCCTCCTCAACGTCGTCGGCCACCGGCCCAGTTCGCCGTATGAGAGACAGGACATCAGCGTGTGCGCTGGGTGAGAGGTGGGTCACCACGGTGGCATTGTCACCTGGGAGATCCATGGGCGATGGGCACGGGGTGCCGACCGGCCTGCGCGAGATGGCATCCGCGGCCCTGTTCTTCATGACCGGGGCATGTATGATGCGGAAACGATAGCGCAGGTTCTTCTCCTTGAGGTTCCTGAGACAGGGGGTTGGGTATGTCGTCAAGTGCTCTGGATTCGGCTGCATGTGTGAACCTGCTGCCAACCAGAGTCACCTTCCATCCATCTTCGCAGCAGAAGGGCCTGACCAGTGTGCATTGACAGTGCTTCTGGAACAGCCAGAAACCGACGCCTCCTTCGACCAGTCCGTGGCGAGGCACGTTGACTTGGACTTGTCGAAGATGCGGACACCGCGCTCGATCTCCTGGACAATTGCCTCCTTCGACTCGCGGAAAACGTCCTCCAACTCAGGAGACCACTCAAAGCGTACCCCACTCTGCAGGAGCTTCCGGAACAGTTGCATACGTTCAGCCATACTGAAGGCGTAGGCCACCTGGTTGACCAGTCCGAACCAGGACCTGACGTCAGTGACGTTGCACGGTCGCGGAAAGTCTCGGATTGCCTCCAGGTAACGGCTGCATGGCCGTACGTCAGTCATGGTGATTGTGAAGCCAGCAAATTCCACCGTGGGTGCGGGAAAGACAAACTTATCCGGGTTGGGGATGATGCCATTCCTGCCACAAACGTCCAGCCATTGTATCATCTGGAAATAGCTCTCTTCAATTGTATCAGCCCATATCAGTGTGTCGTCCACACACTTGGTCTTGTTGCCGATGTCCGCGACCATTTCGTCGTACCGTCGTGAGTAACCGTCCCCTGACGCCACGTACCCTTGTGGGGCCGAAAGGTACCGGTAGCGCCCCCATGGGGTGATGAAGGTCGTCTTGTGGCGGTCATCTTCATGCAGTGGGACGCTGTGGTAGCCGTTCCAGGCGTCGAACACAGTCTTGCGTTTTCCACTGGGTACCTGTCTCGCCTGGTGGAACAGGGATTGGGTGTGGTGGGTCTCGCGGAGCGCATACTTGTTCAGGGCTTGGAAGTCAACAGTGCGTCGTGGCTTGCCGTTCTTCTTTGCACAGATCACCATGCGGTCACACCACGTCACCGGCGTGCCAATGTGCACTTCTTCCAACACGCCAAGACGAACGTCCCGGTCGAGGCCCGCTTTCACTTCACTTTGCCAGTGTATGGCCACGGGAATGGGGGTGTGGCTGGCAACTGGCGTTGCATCCTCATCAAGCATGAGACGAAGCGGTGGACTGGAAATCCTCGGCAGGGGCTGGTGGAGGCATGTATTGAATATGCTCTGAGCGTATATTCCGAGCAAGTATTTCCGTAGAGCTTCCCTGTTAGCCCCCGTGGCCGGCATGGGGAGCGTCGTTGGCCTGGTCGGAGGCTCCGCACGCCGCGGGCAGTCGCATGAGTCCGAGGCCGCCAGTGTTGGGAATTTGTCTGAAATCATGCCCAGGTCCACACAGGCTGTGCGCGAAAGGAATATACGGTCTGAAGTGTCATTAATTTCAGCTGGAGTAGTTACTATATTGCCGCCTGGAGATTGTATTGCAGAAATGCATGCCCGTCGCCCATTAGAGCAGAGCCGAAGGGCTAACTGGTGTGAGGGCCTACTACCACTAAAATAATGATGTTCTATAGCCTGCGAATTAAGAACTCAGCTTTTGTTCTCAATAATACATGTAGCTCATTTTTCACCATGCTAAACTCACCCGCTCGTAAAGAGCAAAAGGATATTTGTTGTGTTTTCTCCAGAGAATTCCAACCGTCGCTCCAACTCAACCATTCTTTGTTGACGAGAGCGATTTAAAAAGGAGGCAAATGATGTAACCTTATCTTTTATAAAACCCTTAATGGCATCCCAAATATATCTGAAATCTTCCACTGATTCCACATTTTGAGAGATAAATTCCTGCAGTTTTGATTTAAATTGGCAACAGAAATCATTATTTGAAATTAAAGTAGTGTTGAACCTCCAGCGGGATGCTTTTTGTTTAGTCGATGATAGTAGAAATTTTACTTTGATTGCATGGTGGTCGGACAGTGAAGCCAAAATAATATCAGCTGTCTGTACTACTGGGCAAAGTGTCTTGGAGACAAAAATGTAATCTATTCTTGAGTATGATTTATGTCTGGTGGAAAAAAAGTATACTCTGGCCAATGGATTAAACAATCTCCAAATATCCAACAGGTTGAGATCTAACATACATTGCTGCAAAGTCCTGGAACAGGACAGCTGGGAACCGCTCACTGAATGATTTGATTTGTCTAAAATCGGATTTATTATAGCATTCATATCTGCACCAATGATTAAATAATAATCAGAAAATGTCATTAACATGTTAGATAATATCGAAAAGAAAATGCTTTATCATAGTTAGCTAGAGCATAAGCACTGACAAAAACAATTCTCATATTAGATATTACTGCTTTGATAAAGGCAATTCTACCTTCAGTGTCATTGCCAGCGTCAATAATGTTTATGTTTAAAGAACGCCTGATTACAACTAAGACACCTCTTGTTTTATCATCTGCTGAGGATGAAGTTACAACCTCATATGTAGAGTTACTACAATTGTTCAGACTCCTTAGTAAGGTGCCACTCCTGAATCAGTGCTATATCAATATGTTTGCTATCTATATACTCCAGACAGGCAGTTCTCTTATTTGTCCTGTTCAGGCCCTGTACATTCCATGATATCACAGAAAGATTTGTGTTCATTTGTGTCAACTGGAAAACCATGCAGCACTAGTCAAGGAAAGAAGCCTTCTTGGTTCATAAGTACTATGTAAGATATCAGTGCACTTGCCAGCCCACCCCCCATGTATTCGATCACTCAACCCCCTCCCTGTTGTTCCCCTCCCAAACCTTTTTCCTATGTTAACATCCGTGATATGTGGATGCAAAGTCGTGCTCCTGTGAGCACCTATTCCCTTCTTACAGCCACCACGAAATGCTTACTTTAAAGAAAAAATGTTTTGAATTACCTTGTTAATAGAGGAGTAGGCTAAATAAAGTAAATAACCACCATAAAAAACAAATGTCCCTTTGTACCAAAACTAAGAGGAGAATCAAGATATAGGCTATAGCCGTTATAAAGCTAGGCCTATATATAATATTAATAAAGGAACAATAGTGCCCATAATCGAATATCATACCAATTATTATTTCTCATTAGATTAATTCATTTTGAATGTCTTTCATAACTACAGTGTATTCAAATAGTTTAGGGGACAAAAACAAAAACATACACATGTCTCATATAGGCCTACTCTCCTGGACTGGTCGTCATTGGCGTGTCTGCTCTGTCATTCGGGCCTGCCTCTTCCACACTGCTAAATAACATGATTTCCTTCCCGATGGTTACTTTGAGAGTTGCTGGATGCAGAAGGAAGTTTGTGATGCCTTTTTTATTCAGTTTATAGCGGACCTCATTGAAAGATTTCCTCCTCTGCACTGTGTGTTTACTGTAATCTGCAAAAAATCGCAGCAGTTTGACCGCATACATGATTGGTCTCACCCGCAGGGCTTCTCGTGGTATCGCCACTCTGGAGCTGTATCGCAGGCATTTGAAGATTACTGTCCGGGGATAACCGTTATGATTTTCGCTGTATATCCTGTGGCCGCGTTCCAAATCCATTGGAATATCCTTGAGAGCACGTATCCATATCGGGAATTGGGTTGAAAGAAACTGCTGTAAATTACTGCCCTCCCTCAGTAATTGAAGCTGACAATCACAAAAACGGTATCATTTCAGTGAAAGAAGCTGAAATCACAAAAAATACGGCATTTCACTGAAAGAAGCTAAAAATGACAAAAGTGTGTTGTCTCACTGAAAGAAGCTTAAAATGAAAAAAGTGTTCAGTGAAAATGTCAAAATTGTATAAGAGTAACCCACTTGTTATGCAAGTTTTCATGTGTACACCTGGATATTGATGTATGTACGTGCTTTTTGGGGAAAATTAAGCACCAAAAAGAAAAGTTAGAAACATTTTTGTGTGTCACGCACCAAAACTGCTTTTCTCATTGAGAGGAGCTGAAAATCACAAAAATGGCGTCATTTCAGTGAAAGAAGCTGAAAATCACAAAAACGGCCTCAGTTCAGTGAAAAACGTTAAAAATTACAAATTCCATGAGGGCAAGCCACTTCTTTTGCTAGTTTTCAGTTGTCCTCATGGGATATGCAACTGCTTTTTGGGGAGAATATAGGCACAAACCAGAAGAGTTAGACACATTTTGGTCTGTCGCGCGCGCCAAAACTACTTTTCTCACTGAGAGAAGCTGAAAATCGCCAGAAAGGCCTCACACTGAAAAAATGGGAAACAACAGTTCTTTGAATTTACAAAATGAAATTAGTGCATTCAAGACAATTTATTTATATTCTTTCTGTGAACATGATCTGATCAAATAATGCTCATTTGTTTATGGAGAATGTTACATTTATTAAATTACCTCGCGTCGACTGAACGTGATTTAATTGAAAACATTTAAATCAATGTGATCAAGTTTGGTCACCACCACAAAAGAATATTCGAAATGCATAGGGAGGGGTGTGATTGGTTTTCCGGGGCAGAAGGCGATGCACCATTAAGCTGCATGGCAACCACTAGGAAAAAAACAGGAGTGCCATAACCACGAAAAGAAGATTCTGGAAGTTACGCCACACAGTTGCCTCTGTGAGAGACAAGAAAACGTAAGTACATTAAATAGAATGTTTGTGTTTAAGAAATGTAATTTTCACCATAGAGCTGTTTTAGTTAGGTATACTGTATACCAATTCGAAGGAGCTGTTTGTGTACTTATACTGTATAGGCCTACTGCTATGTATTGCTGATGTTAGCTACTAAAACCTAACATTAGACATTTCTATCAAGTAGGACTGGGCAATATATCCAATATACTCGTTGTATAGCGGCTTGTTCTACGTACGATGTATAAAATTACTGTATTGCAAACATGAGTATAACTTGTCTTCGAAAAAGAAATGAAGGACCACCGTGAACTCTCTCGGGTCTCCTCACAGACATGCATCACACTCCCCTGAATATCAACACCGAAGCTCATTGACCAGGCGTTTAAAAATATGCGTTTAAACGCAATCCGCACATTAAACCTTTGCATATAAAATTCAAGGGCTCCTGAACTACCACAAACTGACACTATTAATATTTCTCTCACTTTAAGCGAGTTATTTACCGCGTGCTCTTTAACTACTATCGTTTGTCTTGGTGAAACTGGTCGCCCCGCCTCCAATAGCTCACTGTCCTCGGGCGGGTTCTGCGCAGTGCCTCAAACATCAACGCCGTGGATGTGGTGTGATTGTGTGTGGCTGTGTGTGATGTGTGTGTTTTGTGTGTGTTGTAGTGTGTGGTGTGTGTGGTGTCATGTGCTGGTCCTGTTAGTGTGTGCTTCAACACACAACATCTTGTTTATCCAGCTCTGTTTCAAATAAATTCGCACCAGAAACTTACAGGCGTCTATGCCAGAGCCTCCATCTGCATGCTCGCAGGGCCTCCGCACTCCTGGGCGAGCTCAGGCTACGCAAGTCTAGCTGTCCCACTCAGGACCTTAGAAGGCCTTCAAAGAACGAAGCGCCGACCTCTGTCGCCAGTAATCTGACCTTAGAGCTCTTAAAATCTGACTGCAACAGCTGAATCGCCAACTCCTCAAGACACTGAGCCAGTGCTGACCTTCAGGGATTTCATCAAGCCTCCTCTGACCGTTCTTTGCGCTCGAACCGAAGAAAAGTGAGAGAGGAGCAATCCATTTTCACTATTTGTGAAACCGATCGACCAGCACTGAGCAAAAACCCCAGCAGGTTCGACAAGCTGAATTTCTACTTTGAAACCTCAACATGTCTCGCTCTCCTTGGGTCTGCCAATCCCGCAGCTTCCTCTCAGGAGCCTCAGACATCAGTCATGTCCTGGGAACATTGAGGTACCAGGCTCAAGCTTCAAGGTTTTATTTGCAATTGTCACGCGGGAAGCGGTATTTGGGAATGATCGTTTTCGGTGTCTGGAGCCACACTAAATTTGCAAATTTAGTGTCTAACCAAGGCAGAACGACACACCAAAGCACAGCTGGGCACTTGGAAGCACTGGTGCTTTTGAAAAACCTTTGGGGACACCCAGTGGATCTACAGCTCAACGAACAAGTGCGCAGGGAAACGGAGCTCCACAACCCAAAGGGTGAACAAAATAGGGAAATATTAAAAAGACTGATTGATTGTGTCCTGTTTTTGGGTAAACAGAACTTTCATTTATGGACACGATGAAAGCGCCGAGTCCAGAAACAGAGGAAACTACGTGGAGCTTCTTTCTTTTCTTGCTGAGAACAACACAGATTTGCATTACCACCTGTACACAAACAACATGTTTACTGGGACGTCAGGCAAAATACAAAACGACCTGATTTATGCTATTGCTGAAGTGATGGGAGAAGAGATCAAAATGAAGATTAAAAAAGCACCCTTTGTCGCTGTTATGGTGGACGAGACGTCAGATGTGGGTAATGTAGCACAGCTGGCACTTGTTCTGCGTTATGTGACAGACACAGGTGTCAAGGAGCGGTTTGTCAGATAATCTGATTAATTAAGTTAACTGTAAATGCTGATGTATTGATTATAAATGCTTCAGAAATATTAATATAACTCTGTTGTACTTGACTATGTTAAGGTGATGCAACGCCCGGTTATACTGCGTTTCTGTCTAAATGTATAGTTTCTAGAGCCATGGCGTCATAATGATGGTATTAAGAGGTGGAATAATTCAGGTAGGACTGTGTAGGACATCACTGAAGGCCTAGGTGTGAAATGCACGGCCCGCCACTGCTTGTCTTCGAAAAAGAAATGAAGGCACCACCGTGAAACTCCTCTCGCTGCTGTCTCCCTCACAGACACTGCATCACACTCACTCACTGAATATCAACACCGGAAGCTACATTGGACCAGGGCTGTTTATAAAAATGCGTTTAAAACGCAAGCTCCGCCGACAGAAAACGCGTTGCATATAAAATCAAGGGCTCCCTGAACTACCAACCTGACACAGTTAGATATTTTCTCTTCACTTTAAGCGAGTTTTTACCGCGGCTCTTTTAACTATCTATCGTTTGTGTGCTTGGTGAAACTGGTTTCGCACCCGGCCTCCAATAGCTCACTGTCCTCGGTGCGGGTTCTGCGGCAGTGTCCTCAAACATCACGCCGTGTGTGTGTGTGTGTGTGTGTGTGTGTGTGTGTGTGTGTGTGTGTGTGTGTGTGTGTGTGTGTGTGTGTGTGTGTGTGTGTGTGTGCGTGTGTGTGTGTGTGTGTATGTAGGTGTGTGTGTTCACACACACAAGCACATCATTGTTTTATCCAGCCTCTGTGTTTCAAATAAAGTTCCAGCCAGAATACCTTACAGGCCGTCTATGCCAGGAGCCTTCCCACTCTGCATGCTCTGCAGGGCCTCCTGCAACTCCTGGGCAGAGAGCTCAGCTTCCAGGTCTGAGCTGTCCCCCTCAGGGACCTTAGGAAGGCCTTCAAAGAACGACAGCGCCACCTCTGGTTCTGCCTGGTAATCTGACCTGTAGAGCTCTTTATAAAATCTGACAGCACACTGCTGAATGTCGGCCAACTCCTCAAGCAGCTGCCCAGTGTCTGACCTCAGGGAGTGCATCAGCCTCCTCTGACCGTTCTTGCGCTTGAGACCGAAGAAAAAGTGAGAGGGAGCATCCATTTTCACTATGTTCTGAAACCGGGATCTGACCAGAGCACCCTGAGCAGAAAACCCCAGCAGGTCGGACAGAGCTGAATTTCTACTTTTGAAAACCTCAACATGTTCTCGCTCTCCTGTGGGGTCTGCCAATCCCTGCAGCTTCCCTCTCCAGAGCCCTCAGACATCTAGTCATGTCCTTGGTGACATTGAGGTTTCAGGTTTCAAGGTTTCAAGGTTTTATTTGTCATATGCACAGCAGATACAGCGTATATGTTGGCAATGAAAATCTTATGTCGCGTGCTCCTCCAACAACTCAACATACATGGTGCAAATAAGATAAATAAAATAGTGAAAAAGAGAGAAGAATATTTACAATATCAACAATACAGATTTGAGGATGTGAAATATATACATATGTGGAATACATTGAAAGTATTTAAATACTTTACTCTGTGGAATGAGGAGGTATGGACAGATGCATACATTATGTATAACAGATGTATATGGCAGATATGTATAATATATAGATATGTGTACTATAAACAGATATGTATGGCAGATGTGTATAATATATATATATATATATATGTATGTGTGTACTATAAACAGATGTGAGTAGACATTCACACAGCTCAGGAGTTCAGTAGTCTTATAGCCTGTGGTATAAAACTGTCTCTGAGTCTGGTGGTCTTGGTCCGGATGCTGCGGTACCGTCTGCCAGACGGCAGCAGACAGAACAGATTGTTGCTGGGGTGATGGGGGTCCTTTAATATCCTACCGGCCTTCTTCCTACACCGCTGGGTGTAGAGGTCCTCCATGGATGGCAACTCCGTCCTGGTGATGTGCTGAGCAGTTTTCACCACCCTCTGTAGAGTCTTACGGTTGAGGGCGGTGCAACTGCCATACCAGGCGGTGATGCAGCCAGTCAGGATACTCTCGATGGTGCACCTGTAGAAGTTGCAGAGTATCCTGGAGTCCATGTTGAACTTCCGCAGCCTGCGGAGGAAGAAGAGCCGCTGTCGAGCCGTCTTGGATATGACCCTGGTGTGATGTGTCCATGTCAGGTCCTCACTGATGTTAACCCCGAGGAACCTGAAGCTGCTGACTCTCTCCACAGGAGTCCCGTCGATGGTGATGGGTGTGTGTGCTTCTCTCTGCCTCTTCCTGTAGTCCACAATCAGCTCCTTTGTTTTGCTGACGTTGAGATGGAGGTTGTTGTCCTGGCACCAAGATGTCAGGGCTCTGACCTCCTCTCTGTACGCCGTCTCGTCGCCGTCTGTGATCAGGCCGATGACGGTCGTGTCGTCAGCAAACTTGATGATGGTGTTGGAGCTGTGTGTGGCCACGCAGTCGTGCGTGAACAGGGAGTAGAGGAGAGGGCTGAGCACACAACCCTGAGGGGCTCCGGTGTTGAGGGTCAAGGTGGAGGATGTGATGTTCCCCATCCGCACTGCCTGAGATCTGCCCGTCAGGAAGCTCATGATCCAGTCACAGAGGGCGCTGTTGAGCCCAAGGTCCCTGAGCTTAATGATGAGCTTGGAGGGCACAATGGTGTTGAATGCTGAACTGTAGTCAATGAACAGCATTCTCACATAAGTGTTCCTCTGGTCCAGGTGGGAGAGGGCAGTGTGGAGGGTGAGGGAGATGGCATCATCCGTGGACCTGTTTGCTCTGTAGGTCCACGGATGATGCCATCTCCCTCACCCTCCACACTGCCCTCTCCCACCTGGACCAGAGGAACACTTATGTTATATTGAGAGTGTACTGCAGGCAAAGCTGTTTGATTTGGACTTCCCCTACATCCCACCACTGCTGAAGACTACTGTACTGACTTTTACAATTACGGTAGTTTTGATAAAAAATGTGAAGACTGCTTTAAAATGATTATCAGCCAACAGAGAAACATTGAAGTGCCAATACGCACTATTGCACTTTACATAATTAATAAAAACTGAAACCTGAAAAAGGGAATGGTCAGAGAACCCAACAGGACTTATGGAGCAGCTCCTGCTTGTATTAATGTGGTGATTAAAACATTGTCCCTACAGTGCACCCAGGTGTGCTGCCGCTGGCCCAGGTAAAAATGCCTCCAAATGTCACACAGCTCAAAAGATTATGTGATCCTCAGTAAAGCACTCCTAGAGGCAGCATGTGGTTCCCAGTAGTTCCTGTAGCACAGGGTTTTCTGTGCAGTTAAAGTCACCCCCCAGGAACAGATACTCCTCACTACTGCAGGTGCTAAGGGCATGCTTCAACCGTTCAAAAAATAAAAGCCTTTCAGAGCCCACACTGGGAGCATAAATATTATATTTTAACCTTCTCGAAAACAGTATTTCATTTCAACAAGTGACCTGGAATGACATGCTTAACAGTGCAGGAAACAGATGTGAAACCTCTGGCAAAGAAAAAACAAAGATGCTCTCCTGGCATCCCCTCGAGCACCGTTAATATTTAGAGGGCCCAGCTTTATGTCACCCATAATGAAAGTATAGCTGCATCCTAACCAAGTCAAAGCGATAACAGAAGAAAAGTAAAGGAGAGAAAAGAAAAACAAGATGTATTTAATCATTACTTTCAGCAGTTTCTTCTTGGATCTTCTGCAGTAATTTCCTCAGCCTGTAGGTCTCCTGTTTGCTGAAAGTAAGCTGCCCAAGGCCTCCTGTGCGCCGCATGAGAACCTGGCAGAGTCGTGAAACATCAGCTGATCAACAAAAAAATCCTGAACCCTTACCGCCTTCATCCCTTTAGTATCCTTCAGGAAGCCTCTGATCCTGTGGAAGGAATACTCCTCAGCCGTGTCTACCTGCATACTTTCGCTGAAAGCCTCACTGTCACTGTCCTCTGAGTCCTCCGAGAGTCCCTCTGGCTGAGAGGAACACAGCGACCGTCTTCAAAACCTATTTTGTTTGGGCCCCGTTGTTGTTGCACACCTCTGCACTTTTTCTTTTAATCGGTAATTTGAGCAAATCCTCATCCATGATGACTTCCTCCAAAACAGATTCTGCCACCCTGGCTGCTGTGTGCTGTCTGTGAGTGAATCGACAGCCGGCCCGCAACTTCCACAGTGTGCTCAGGCCCCACCGCAGCGACGGGAGCAGCGACAGGCGGCACCGCCACCGCCCCATTGACAGGCGCACCTGCCACCAACCCAACGGCAAGCGTCCCTTTAACCACTATCCCGCTCTGTTGTGTTTCATCAAAGATGTTAATCTTGTCAAGTTTCTTGTTTGGGTCCTCATGCCCCAGGTCTATGGTTGGTCATGTTTTATGTTTTGTTTAGTCATTTTTATCTTGGCTCCCACTTCCTGTTTGGTTTTGGTACTCACTTTCTGCATCTCGTTCCAAGTCTCTACCAGCATTGTGTTTTTTAATCCTCCATGTGAGCGTCTTGTGTTCTTGTTGTTTTTGTGCATTTTTTTGGAAATAAAGTCATTTTTTAATACTTTAACTCTGTCTCCTGGGGTGGTGCATTTGAGTCCTACTACCTTGTGTTTACAGTTTGTGACAGAACGAACTGGCCACAATGGACTCAGCCGACCCGAAGATGCTTCACGCCGCTCTGTCAGCCCAAGGAGTTAAAATCTACCAGCATGAGGAGCAGCTGGGTTCAATCAGCCAAGGACATCAGGCCGAGTTCCAAGACTCCATCAACTCACAGATACAATACCTTACGGAGCAGATGCATCAATTCCTCGCTCATCAGCAGACTGCTTCACCGGTGACCTCGCCCGCTGCTGACTCCTCTCCAGCCGAGATTCCTGCTGGCGCTCACATCTCGATCCCGCCTGCTTCATCATCACTGCGTCTGGCTCTCCCGGAGAGATTCGCCGGAGACTCCAACAACTGCAGAGCCTTCCTTGTGCAGTGCGACCTGCATTTTCAACACAACCCAGCAGCTTTTTCATCTGACCATGCCAAGGTGGCCTTCATCGTGTCCCATTTAACTGGGAGGGCTGCAGCCTGGGCTACCGCAGAATGGGCCAGAGAGTCCATGATCTATTACTCACTTCCCGAGTTCATAGAAACCATGAGCCGCATATTCGACCACTCATCGCCTGCCACAGAAGCAAGCAGAAGACTCATGCAGATGCGTCAGCTTAACCGTCAGGTGGTTGATTATGCCATCGAATTCCGCACGGCGGCATTAGACAGCGGGTGGAACACTCCAGCACTCCTCGACGCCTTCAGGACTGGACTTTCAGATGCGATAAAGGACCAGCTGGCTCCTCTGGACTTGCCACGGAGCCTAGAGTCCCTTATCTCCATGTTCATCCGGGTAGACAATCGTCTTGGGAGAGCGCCGGCGCACTGGGGTCAATCCTCCCAGTTCCCGGGGTTTCCCCCTGAGAATCTCCCCACCGGGAAGGCCCTTTCCGTCCATGACTTCGGACTGCAGGTAAAAACGGTCCCTCTACCTCGCCCCATTCATGCCAGTGCCTTAGACTGCACAGAACCCAATCAGATCATTATAAATAAGGACCATACAGAAACAATGCAATTTCACATTTTCCAATCTGCTCAGCACCCAGTTATATTGGGTTTCCCATGGCTAAAGATACACAATCCCCACATTGACTGGCGTTCGGGAAAATTAAGGGGTGGGGAGAGGCCTGTAGTAATAGATGCAAACGCTCACAGGTCGTTCATGCATCGGCTGAACCTGGTGGGATTGTGGTAGATCATCCTGATTATCCGGATCTGCTGAAGGTACCCCCATGCTACCATGATTTAAAGGAAGTTTTCAATAAATCTAAAGCCTTGTCATTACCTCCCCAACGACCGTTCGACTGCCCTATTGACCTGCTAACAGGTGCCCCCATCCCCAGAGGCAGACTATATTCCATTTCGTGACCAGAGAGGGCAGCAATGGACAACTACATCTCCTCCTCACTCAAGGCAGGGATTATCCGTCCCTCCTCTCGCCAGCCAGGGGCGGGCTTTTTCTTCGTCGGGAAGAAAGATGGGTCACTGAGACCCTGCATAGACTACAGCCCTCTCAATGACATTACGGTAAAGAACCGCTATCCACTGCCACTCACGTCCTCTGCTTTCGAGCTGCTTCAGACTGCCAAGGTGTTCACCAAGTTGGATTTCAGAAACGCTTATCACTTGGTTAGAATAAGAGAGGGTGATGAGTGGAAGACGGGGTTTAACACCCCTAGTGGCCACTATGAATATTTAGTGATGCCTTTTGGACTGTGCAATGCACCAGCTGTGTTTCAAGCATTTGTGAATGAAGTTTTGCGGGAGTTCCTGAATGTTTCTGTTTTCGTGTATCTCGATGACATCTTAATTTTCTCCCCCGACTCTGAAATCCATGTTAATCATGTCCGTCAGATTCTGCAGAAATTGCTTGAAAACCAATCATACCTTAAGGCAGAACAATGTGAGTTTCACAGAGAGACCATGTCCTTCCTAGGATACATCATCTCTCCAAATCAGGTACAGATGGACCCTGCCAAGGTCAGTGCAGTATACAATTGGCCTCTACCAGACTCTAGAAAGAAAGTGCAGCAGTTTCTTGGATTTGAAAACTTCTACAGGAAGTTAATTAGAAGTTACAGTTCTGTTGCTGCCCCTCTGCATGTTCTTACTTCTTTGAAGGTTCCCTTCAAATGGACCCCCCAGGCTGATGTCGCCTTCCAGCGCCTTAAAGAAAAATTCACCACAGCCCCCACACTCACCGTTCCGGACCCCCAGCAGCAGTTTGTGGTCGAGGTCGACGCTTCCAATGAGGGAATTGGGGCAGTGTTGTCTCAAAGGTCCATGGAAGACAACAAGATAACATCCGTGTGCCTACCTGTCCCGTAAGTTGACAGCAGCTGAAAAGAACTATGATGTGGGAAATAAAGAACTGCTAGCAGTTAAAGCAGCACTTGAGGACTGGAGGCACTGGTTAGAGGCGGCAGAGCGACCCTTCATAGTCTGGACCGACCATAAGAACCTGGAGTACATCAAAAAAGCTAAATGCCTCAACTCTCGCCAGGTCAGGTGGACGTTATTTTTTAGTAGGTTCCACTTTACGCTCTCTTTTCGCCCCGGGTCCCAGAACCGGAAGCCGGATGCTATGTCTCGCCTTTGCGACACAGAACCACTTGCTATTGAACCGAAAACCATCCTTCCACTGAACCGTGTGGTCGGAGCATTTTCTTGGCAAATCGAATCCGACGTGAAGCAAGCTAACGTTTTGAGCCCGGCGCCCAAACAGTGTGCGAACAACCTGTTGTTTGTCCCTGTGACTCTTCACTCCAAGGTAATCCACTACGCTCACACGTCTGTCCTCACGTGCCATCCTGGGGTGAAACGAACCATGTTCGCGATTAAACAGCGGTTCTGGTGGCCTGCCATGGAGAAGGAGGTGGCGGAGTACGTGGCGGCCTGTCCTGTGTGTGCCCGTAATAAAACCTTGTCCCAGGCCCAGATGGGCTTGCGTCAGCCGCTGCCTGTTCCTCAGCGTCCCTGGTGATACATCTCAATGGACTTTGTGACAGGACTCCCACCATCCAAAGGCAATACTGCTGTCCTGACAGTGGTGGATCGGTTCTCAAAGAAGGCTCATTTCATCCCCCTAACCAAGCTTTCCCTCTGCCAAGGGCACAGCAGAGGTCGTAATGAACCAGGTATTCAGGATTCATGGTTTTCCTATTGACATTGTTTCTGACAGGGGCCCACAGTTTGTTTCCGCGTTCTGGAAAGAGTTCTGCCGGCTCATAGGCGCCACCGTCAGCTTGTCATCAGGCTACCACCCCCAATCTAATGGACAGTCGGAGCGCCTTAACCAGGAACTGGAGACTACTCTACGCTGTCTCATCTCCCAGAACCAGGCTACCTGGAGCGACCACCTCACATGGGTTGAGTTTGCCCATAACACACTCCCCACAGCTGCCACAGTTCTCTCTCCCTTCCACTGCGCCAATGGCTACCAGCCCCCACTTTTTTCGGTCAACGAAGGAGAGGTAATGGTGCCATCAGCACAGGCCATGATCAGGCACTGCCGTCGGATATGGGCCAGGGCTCGCCAGGCCCTACTCAGAAGCTCAGCCCAGATGAAGGCTGTAGCAGATGTTCATCGCAGGGCTGCTCCCCTCTACAGACCAGGCCAGAAGGTCTGGCTCTCCACCAAAGACCTACCTCTTCATGTTGCCTCCAAGAAATTGGCTCCCAGGTTTGTGGGACCATTCCCGGTGTCAAAGATAATCAATCCTGTGTCTGTGCGCCGACGACTCCCCAGGTCTATGAGAGTACACCCCACATTCCATGTCAGCAAGATTAAACCCGGTCATGAGAGCAAACTTGTCCCTGCCTCCAGGCCCTCTTCACCGCCCGAGCTCTTCGATGGTGGTCCAGTCTATAAGGTCCGTCAGCTTCTGGCGGTCCGCAACCGGGGCCGGGGCAAGCAATACTTAGTGGACTGGAAGGGCTATGGCCCCGAAGCGCGCTCCTGGGTCGCTGAAACCTTTGTTGTGGACAAGACTCTTATTCGGGACTTTTATGATCAGAATCACCCTGGGCCGTCAGGAGTCGGCCCTAGAGGGGGGGGGGGGGGGGGTACTGTTGTGTCTCATCAAAGATGTTAATCTTGTCAAGTTTCTTGTTTGGGTCCTCATGCCCCAGGTCTATGGTTGGTCATGTTTTATGTTTTGTTTAGTCATTTTTATCTTGTCTCCCACTTCCTGTTTTGTTTTGGTACTCACCTTCTGCGTCTCGTTCCAGGTCTCTTGACTCCCTGTCACTGCCCTCGTCAGCGTCAGCCCCGCCCTGATTGTTTCCACCTGTTCCCTGTTACCTCGTGTTTAAATAGTCCTGTCTCCCCCTGTCTTGTGTCAGTTTGTCTTGTCCTGTCTGTGAGTCAGTAACCAGCGTACCAGCATTGTGTTTTCTAATCCTCCATGTGAGCGTCTTGAGTTCTTGTTGTTTTTGTGCATTTTTTTGGAAATAAAGTATATTTTTAATACTTAACTCTGTCTCCTGGGGTTGTGCATTTGAGTCCTACTACCTTGTGTTTAAAGTTTGTGACATGCTCTCCACTAGGTTTCAAGGTTTTATTGGTCATATGCACAGTGTACTGTTCTTAAAGCTAACAGCCAGCTAAACTCATCTCTTCAACAAATCCCCCAAGGAAGAGGCAGGTCTTGTAGTTAGCAAGGTTTATTGAAAAGAAGGTAAAACTGAAATAAATACAAATATAGCAGGTAAGTGTAAATAATATCTAAACATCAGGTAAGTACCAAATAATAAGGTAAGTATTACAAAATATCCATACAGATAGATAGGACAGATAAGTAACGAAATGCTACACTTAGCTTAGCTTCCATGCTAATAAAGTCAATGGTAAATCACACAAAGGAATTGCTAACATTAGCTGAGTCATACATCATTTAGTACAATAACTGCATTACTGTGTCCACATGAATAAACTTATTTTCTAATGAAAAGTTCGCCTAAACTATTTATTTACTCATTAACTTCTTCTTTCTACAGGTTAATCAACACAAATGTACTTACTGGCAATGCCACACCAAAATGGAAAGATAATGTTCAGAGGAGCTGAGCTGACATGTGACCTTCACCTTGAACAACTGAAAAATGACTACTCCCAGAACAGGAAGTGACATCATACCCCAATCTGAGAAATTACTGTGTCAAAATAAAAGTCACTATCAAAAATATATTCCCCGTGACATCACACTCCCCGCCTGGCATCCCTAGATGCCACACCCCCTTAACCTAAACAGTCTCTGCCTCTAGGAGTAGGACCACGTCAGAGACAGGTCTAAGGTAAGTCTTTGGCGGATGATGAGATGCGACCTTGACGTCCACTTTTCTGACAAGTCCATCATCACTTGGGAAGGTCTTCATGATTCTTCCAATGGACCACTCATTCCTTCTGGCTTGCTTGTCTTTCAATAGCACTATGTCTCCTTCCTTGAGGTTTGGTTTCTTTGCGTGCCACTTCTGCCTGGCTTGAAGTACGCTCAAGTACTCCCGCCTCCATCTTGCCCAGAATGTCTCTGCTAAGGCCTGTACTCTCTTCCATTGATGCCTCAACAGACTGGCCTCTGAGCCGTCTGCAGGAGGAGCTGGTGGAGTACCACTCTTCTGCGTGAGCAGCATCGCTGGAGTAAGTATCAGTGGCGCTTCAGGATCTGAGGAGACCGGTATCAACGGCCTGGAGTTGATTATAGCGGTGACTTCAGCTATGAACGTGCACAGGACTTCATGAGTGACCTTGACCTTGAGAAGACTGTTGTGCCCAGGTGGTCCTCTTGTCGTACTGTAGCACATGACCAAGGGCTATCTTGTTTGAAGCTCTGACTCAAGTCTTCCTTGACTTTGACAACATTCAGGCAAGGATTCATGCAGCTTGGACGGCCATTTTCCATGAAGCATGTCTTGAATGTGTTCACTGTTTTCGGAGAGTGAGCTCCACTCAAACATAAGTCGCCGACAATCACCCACCCAAGGTCGTGCTTCTGAGCGAAGGGTGCGCTCGATGGGCCATTGTATTGCTGACGCACTTTGTGGATCTGGAGTATGTCACGTCCTAACAGCAGCCAAATCTCTGCAGAGTCATCCAGAGCAGGTATCCTATCAGCAATGTGTTGCATGTGGCTGTGGTGGTATGCTGCCTCTGGAGTGGGAATTTCTGCTCTACTGTTAGGAACATTGTTGCACTCTATGAGAGTAGGAAGAGGAATGCTCAATTCTCCTGTAAGTGGTTCGACCACATAGCCATGGGCCCTCCTTCCTGTGACATTCGTGGCTCCTGCACATGTCGTGAGGATGTATGGCAGTGATGGCCCTTCAATGTGGAAAGCATCGAAGAACTCTGTCTTGGCTAAGGAAACGTTGCTTTGATCATCTAAGATCACGTACATCCTCTTCATCTTGTCACGATGACCTTGCAGATATACATTGGCTAGGCATATCTTTGAACAAGACTTGCCTTTGAAGCCCTGACCACACACCTGCGTGCACAGGGTCGTTGCAGTTGAGCTTGGTGCATTATCAGATTGCTCTGACACGTCCCTTGACTCCCCGCCATGATCTTTGGAGGGGCTCTGCCACTTAGGTCCCTTGGGAGTTCAAGGTTTCAAGGTTTCAAGGTTTTATTTGTCATATGCACAGCAGATACAGCGTATATGTTGGCAATGAAAATCTTATGTCGCGTGCTCCTCCAACAACTCAACATGCATGGTGCAAAAGATAAATAAAGTAGTGCAAAAAGAGAGAAGAATATTTACAATATTAACAATAAAGATTTGAGGATGTGAAATATATACATATGTGGAATACATTGAAAGTATTTAAATACTTTACACTGTTGAATGAGGAGGTATGGACAGATGCATATATTATGTATAGCAGATGTATATGGCAGATATGTACAATATATATGTATGTGTGTACTATAAACAGATGTGAGTAGACATTCACACAGCTCAGGAGTTCAGTAGTCTTATAGCCTGTGGTATAAAACTGTCTCTGAGTCTGGTGGTCTTGGTCCGGATGCTGCGGTACCGTCTGCCAGACGGCAGCAGACAGAACAGATTGTTGCTGGGGTGATGGGGGTCCTTTAATATCCTACCGGCCTTCTTCCTACACCGCTGGGTGTAGAGGTCCTCCATGGATGGCAGCTCTGTCCTGGTGATGTGCTGAGCAGTTTTCACCACCCTCTGTAGAGTCTTACGGTTGAGGGCAGTGCAACTGCCATACCAGGCGGTGATGCAGCCAGTCAGGATACTCTCGATGGTGCACCTGTAGAAGTTGCAGAGTATCCTGGAGTCCATGTTGAACTTCCGCAGCCTGCGGAGGAAGAAGAGCCGCTGTCGAGCCGTCTTGGATATGACCCTGGTGTGATGTGTCCATGTCAGGTCCTCACTGATGTTTACCCCGAGGAACCTGAAGCTGCTGACTCTCTCCACAGGAGTCCCGTCGATGGTGATGGGTGTGTGTGCCTCTCTCTGCCTCTTCCTGTAGTCCACAATCAGCTCCTTTGTTTTGCTGACGTTGAGATGGAGGTTGTTGTCCTGGCACCAAGATGTCAGGGCTCTGACCTCCTCTCTGTACGCCGTCTCGTCGCCGTCTGTGATCAGGCCGATGACGGTCGTGTCGTCAGCAAACTTGATGATGGTGTTGGAGCTGTGTGTGGCCACGCAGTCGTGCGTGAACAGGGAGTAGAGGAGAGGGCTGAGCACACAACCCTGAGGGGCTCCGGTGTTGAGGGTCAAGGTGGAGGATGTGATGTTCCCCATCCGCACTGCCTGGGATCTGCCCGTCAGGAAGCTCATGATCCAGTCACAGAGGGCGCTGTTGAGCCCAAGGTCCCTGAGCTTAATGATGAGCTTGGAGGGCACAATGGTGTTGAATGCTGAACTGTAGTCAATGAACAGCATTCTCACATAAGTGTTCCTCTGGTCCAGGTGGGAGAGGGCAGTGTGGAGGGTGAGGGAGATGGCATCATCCGTGGACCTGTTTGCTCTGTAGGCAAACTGCAGGGGGTCCAGTGAGTCAGGGAGGGAGGAGGTGATAAAAGCTTTGACTAACCGCTCAAAGCACTTCATGATGATGGAGGTGAGTGCAACTGGGCGGTAGTCATTGAGGCAGATGGGTTTTGTCTTTTTGGGGACAGGGACAATGATGGACTCTTTAAAACATGTGGGGACTACAGACTGGAGCAGTGACCTATTGAAAATGTCTGTGAACACATCTGCCAGCTGAACTGCACACACCTTGAGAGCACGGCCAGGGATGCCATCAGGTCCTGGAGCCCTGTGTGCATTGATCCTTTTCAGAGATCTACACACATCTGCACTGGTTAAAACCAGTGAGCAGGGATCCTGGGCCTTTGGTGCCTCCACAGCCGGGGGCTTCTCAAAGCGTGCATAAAATGTGTTCAGTTCATCTGGGAGAGATGCAGACACTTCCTCAGCACCACTCGTTGTCCTTTTGTAGTCTGTTATTGTTTTTAGTCCAGACCACATATTTCTGGCGTTGGAGCCCTTGTAGTTCGACTCCACCTTGTCCCTGTATTGTCTTTTCGCACTGCTAATAGCTCTCCGGAGTGCATACCTGGAATTCCTGTACTCATCCAAATCACCGCCGCTGTGCGCGATGGCCCGTGCTTTAACTTTAGCTCGGACCTCGCCGTTTATCCAGGGCTTCTCATTTGGGAATGTCCGTACAGTAATCCGCGGCACGACGTCATCGATGCATTTGCCGATGTAGCAAATCACCGCGTCAGTGTGTGTGTTTATATCGTCCTCCTCAAACACACACCACTCCGTGATGCCAAAGCAGTGGCGGAGAGCAGAGTCAGACTGCTCGGACCAACGCTGCACTGTCCTTGTCACAGGTCGGTCCCTCTTCAGTCTCTGCCGGTAAACGGGGAGCAGAAGAAGAGATATGTGGTCTGACTTGCCGAAGGGGGGGCGGGGGAGGGCTTTATATCCATGCCGGAAAGGAGTGTAAACATGGTCCAGTGTATTTCCACCGCGCGTGGGGCAGCTGACGTGCTGATAGTATTTCGGCAGGACTTTCTTCATGTTGGCTCTGTTAAAATCCCCGGCCACAATAAATGCGGCCTCTGGCCGAGAAGTCTCTGTCCTGTCGATAATCCCATACAGCTCCTCCAGCGCTGTGTTGTTGTCAGCGTGCGGCGGAACATACACTGCTGTTAGAACAACAGATGTGAACTCCCTCGGCAGATAAAAGGCCGGCATCCGATCATGATGTGCTCTAGGCTGGGAGAACAGTCCGAAGAAATGATCTCCACATCTGAGCACCAGTTGTTGTTAATCATGAAGCAGACACCTCCTCCCTTGCTCTTCCCTGAGTTTATTGTCCGGTCCTGGCGATGAATGGAGAATCCGTGTGGAGCAATGGCGGCGTCCGGTATCGTGGGGTCGAGCCAAGTCTCCGTGAAAACCAAAACATTACAGGTCTTAATGTCCCGTTGAAATGCCACCCTGCTACGGAGTTCGTCCAGCTTATTCTAGTACTAGGATGGGTTAAATGCAGAGGACCAATTTCACTGTGTGTGCTCTGCTGTGTGCATGTATGTGACTAATAAAGAGGGTTTCATCCTCCGATTCTATTATCCAGGGATTGGACATTTGCCAGAAGTAAACTCGGTAGAGGAGGCCTGTTTTCACGTTTCCTCAGCCTGACCAGGACCCCGGCCCGGGAACCTCGTGGTCTCTTCCTCCTGCGCTCCACAGGTAGAGCTCCAGCAGGTAAACACGGAGACTCTCCATTGTTTGCAGGTCGTCGTGGATTATTGCTGTCCACCAGCGACCTGATGTGTAAAAGTTGTTCTCTATCATATTGGATGATAGGGCTCGCTTGGGCGGTCTGCATGTTGCAAAAAAAGTTAAAAACAACCAACAAAGTAAAACAATAAAAACACTAAGATGTGGAGTTGTTGAGGAGCTCGAGACACGGCAGCCATCCTCGGCGCCATCTTGCTCACAAAAAGTAAAAAGAGTAGGCCCTGGATGCAGTGCGGCAAGGTGTTTCTCACTGTTGCATTCTGCACACTTAATGGCAACATCACAGTTCCTGGCCATGTGTGAGACTGACGCACAGCAGCGGAAACATACACCGTTGTCCTTCAGGAACTTCTTCCTGTCGTCGAGCATCATGGCTCTGAAGCTCTTGCATTTTCTAAGTGGATGGAATCTCTTGTGTATCGGGCAATGTACATTTGGGTCCTCTGTTTGGTTTGTTCCACTTTCTGTTGTTTCCTTGGAAACGTTTGTTTTGTGAACTGTAACTTGGTTTTTGTTATTGAGGTTTCCTGTCCTTTCCTTTGTCAAGGTAGGTGCTGCGGAGCTGCAGGTGTTGAAGCTCGGGTCATTTCTGGCCTTAGCCTCCCTTCTGATGAACTCAGAGAACACTAAAAACGGTGGAAATGCAACTTTTTTCTCTTCCTTATACCTTGATCCAAATGTCATCCATTTCTCTTGAAGATAGAATGGCAACTTTTCCACAATGGGGCCGACTCCTCTTGCTGTGTCCAGGTATATCAATCCCTGGAGGTAGCCATCTTGTTTTGCGGCTTCAA
Organism: Eleginops maclovinus; assembly: GCF_036324505.1. Lineage (NCBI taxonomy): Eukaryota > Metazoa > Chordata > Actinopteri > Perciformes > Eleginopidae > Eleginops > Eleginops maclovinus. Next base: position 15,284,308 of record NC_086362.1, on the reverse strand, counting down.
GTTCTAGCACCAAGTCTGCCAGCTCACTAAGCCTGTGGTTGTCCCGGTTGGAAATCCTGGGAAAGTTATCCAGTTTAGCAAAGAGCGCCTTCTCAATGGCCTCTGGAGCTCCATATCGTTCCTCCAGCCTGGTCCAAATCAGTCTGAGAGCAGCAGATGGGTGGCCGATACTAACCGATTTCATCCTGCGTGCTAACTGACTTGACTCAGGGCCTAACCATTTAATGAGAAGGTCAACTTCGTCGTTGGCTGAGATATCTAAGCCCTGTAACACACTAGTGAATGTTGCCTTCCAGCTGAGGTAGTTTTCAGGCTGGTCATCGAAGCGGCTCATTCCACTTGTTATCAGTTGACTCCTTATCAGAAACTTAGCCAGATCTGATATGTTGCCGTTTACATCCTGGCTGGGTGTATGGTGTGGGGTGTAAGAACTGACCCCTGGTTCTCTTTTGGGTTGAGGCTGGTTCACTCTTTGTGAGTATTGGTAGGACGAGGTGTTAAGCTGTGACCGACGTTGCTCTCGGTCGATCCGTTGTGATACAGGGGGCTGAATATGTGCGTGATGCGGTACAGGAGGCTGAATATGTGGCTGCTGTGGGCCGAAGCGTTGCTGTATCCCATTGTCTGGAAGGGTGCTCGGTTGTGCTGGAGTGGAAGCATTGTGCCCATGAATGTGTGTGGGTAGAGCAGGTAGTTGTGGTAATTGAGGGGTTAATATGGGCTGAAATATGTGCCACCAGAAACTGAATTTGAATCATTTATATTTGAATTTGAATTGCTAAACTTGAATAATTGCATTGAAAAACTGAATTTGAATCACATCATTTGAAATTGTATTGTTTAATTTGCATCATTGCATTGGAAAACTGAATCTGAATTGTATCATTTGAAATTGAATTTATTAGTTTGGAACTGAAGTCCAATAAAATTGGATCCTCAATGAAAATTCAACTCTCTATACATATTCACATTCAGTTCTCACAATTCAAATTCAGTTCTCAAAATTCAATTTCAAGTTACTGTGACAGACATCCGGGTAGTTGAAGGATGCAGAATGAGCAATCGAGCGCAGACACACAGGACTCCTCTTCGGCCAATCAGCACCTATGTTTTTTAAGCTTTCTACCCGCCAAAAAAACGGAGGAGAACTCGCCTTGCCTTGACTGGAGTGAGAATGGATTCGGCTGGGACAAATACGGTAATGGCAATTTAACATATCTTTTAACGAACTGTTGTTAATGTTGTAGCTATTTTGTAGAAACATTTCGTTTCGTCAGCGAGCATAAACAAATCATGTTTACAATTACATTAGACGACTAGCACGTTAGCATTGTTTCAGCTAACATTTTAGCAACGCTGCAACGAGCGCTGGACCTAGTCTACAAACAGCAGTGCATACAATAACGACACATATTCGTTTTTTACTGTCAGTGAATAGCACCGAGTGAAAGTCAACGTTTTCTTTATATCTAGTGACAGTGATCATGTCGTTAGCTCAGATAAGTACCGGTAAACTTAGTCAGAAGATCTAGAAATAGAAGGCATCATGCTAGCTATTGCCAGTCCCACCTGTGACTTGCCTGTCCAACCCCCCAGTCATCTTAACTTAATAACTTTGTGCAATATATTTTCTTTGGAATATGGAAAACATCCCACTTTGTAATTTTTTTGGGTAATATTTAAGTTATTTATATTGTTGTATGGGTTATTTAAGTTGATGTATTGTATAGCTCTTCCAACCTACTGCTCCATTTTTATACTTTTGACAGGGAGACATCTCAGAAGCAGTCAATTCAGCAAGACACCTCCTAAATTTGCTCACAAATGCAACACCTTCCCTGGTCCTGTTGGGCCCAGTGCCCAACACAGAGCCACTCCTGTTGGGTCCAGTGCCCAACAGCAAACTGCCCCAGAGACTCCAAGGTGATGTGTCTAGTTTCACAACAAATAACACACACCCAGATTAACATGTATAACAATTCAATCATTTGACCTCTGAGACATTCATTTAAATGTTGACTATTCCGCATAAAATAATGTGATGCATCTTCTGAAAGATCTTGGTGTCATACTAGCAGACAGGGAAGGAGTCAGGAAAGAGGGAGAGATTGCCGACCCAGTGTCCACACAGAAATGACAAGGTCCTTCACTGTATTTGGTTACTTTGTCAGACTGACTTGTCCCTTACATTCATTTATTTTGTACTGTAAAGTTAAAACATTCTCATCATCACAGGTCTTTTCCTGCCCTTTTTGGAGCAAAGGGAAAGCGCCGGTGCGTTCGAGGGCCTTCCAACCACTTCACGCCAGTCAAAGAGACACAAATGACATTTTATCTCTTACCCAAGCTTTCTGAGCGTACTCCGAAAGGCACTGAAGAAGTTTTTCATCTGCAAGCTGGTTTGGGACGCAGGTCCACGCTGATACCAGAAAACTACACCCATGATGAGGTGAGGCAAGATTGACAATCTTTTTTTTTTTGTCATATAATATTTTAATATAGTCCACCATCAAAACCAATGTTCTTTTATCAATATGATGGTATAATTTATATTACTCTTGAAGGTGTGTTCAACCCTCAAAGATCTATATCCAAAACTGGAAAGTGTGTCTGGGGGCTGGCTGATTTACAAAGGAGCAGGTACATAGAACCAATGTCTAATCTAATCTTGTTATAAAATCATTTGGAACAATATCATGAGTGATGAGCACTGTCACATTTCAATAGAATTCAACTATTAAATAACTTTTCTTGTTAGGAGGTTGGGGTGCTAGAAAACTATACATGGTGTCTCCTGAGGACAGTGGATATACTGGGCTAATGCTGAAGACGGCAAGTGTAGGCGGAAAGGGTGTCCTATATATTGCTCCAATACAGGAGGAACTAAACACTCAACCACTGCCTCCTGACTCCACGTCCTTTTCCAGTATGCCAAAGGCAATGTGCCACTCCTGTCACACCAGCTATCCATTACAGATCCTACCGCTGCATGTTGAAACATGCAAGATTTCAGATACTTCTCCACAGGAGGTATGTACAGACCCATTGTATGGATAATGTTGGGAGATCACGTTATATTACAAATAGCTTTACTCTGTAAAACACAGAAACGACTACCGCACACTTTTAAGCTTGCTACTAGATATCTCTAATAGACAACGTTTTGCTCCATCAGGATCTTCCTCAGGTCCAACATTGTGAATGTTGCTTGCATAATACTCACTTCATAGACCGTCTTCATATAATAAATGAGAACTTGCTACTCTCCTTCATCAGATTAGTGATGAAGACCTGGATTACAGGCACCCCAAACCAGATATGGAAGACTTTGAGGTAAACTCAAATCAAAAGGTGACATAATTGGTACCTTTTCAAGCATCAGTGGTATTTTGGTTGGGTTAAAAAAGTGTTTGGACAAAGGGACATATTACACAATTACAGACGTGACACAAGTTTGTACTGTAGATCATATCTTTTTCACCACCGCTTACTGAAATTGTCAGTTGCCATTTTTGTGTAGAATCACCTTTCCCATAGACCTACAGAGAATTCTCTCAACACCCTAACCATCCATGACAAAAAGCAAACATCAGCCCCTTTAGCACCTGACAGGGACAGGGAGTCTGACAGGGAAGTTAGGCTCAAAGAACAAAATGTCAATCTAACCACATAAGTCACCTTTCCCCTTGACATGTTGCACCATTAAGCTTGAATACAATGTCTTAAGAGAACAAAGAGGAGCCTCACCATTACAGTTGGATTTAGTCATGACTTGTGTAGTGGCCAGTTCCACCTGATGTAATGTGGATATTTAAGGTAGTTAAGCTATATTTTTAATTAGGCTGTGTTAATTAATTAACAGATTATGCAAAAACATCTGTTGAAAGATGAATAACAACAGATATATGCAATCAAGCAAAATGAATATTTGCAGACACATCACAATTTCATTCCTTTTTGAGGTATTCTTGTCTCCACCTTTTATGTTAAACATTGAAGTGATTCCCGTTGCAGACTGTGTGCCCAATCTGTGGCCAGAATTTTCCTCCCAATGAGCTGGAGGCACATGCAAGCCAGTGTGGAGAGAGGTAACTGAATCTTTTAGCACAAATTAGAAAATATGTCAAGATATTGTAATATTTTAGTTAGGGATATCCCTCCAAGCATCTGTCTTCCCACCAATGGATGAATGTATTGACCAGTTGGATTTAATACCTTTAATTGACTGTGCTGTTACCATAAAGGCAATTTTTTCTCCTTTGGTTGTCACTGCCATATGATTTTTATTGATCAGTTAGTCCTGACCATAACAAAATTACTTCCTTAGAAAAATCCACCTTTTAACTTAAACTTTCATATGTGACTTCTGTACTGAGTTTATTGTACACCTTTTTACATTTTAAGTTCAGAGGATATGGGTTTCACTCTCAACTTCATACTTGTGTTATGTCATTTCAGCAAAGCTGACTTCATTCCTTCAACCTCAAAACACAAGATGAGCATTTCTAGGTTTGTACGCTTCTACAGTCTCCTTCAACAGTCAATAACCTAAGGCTCTCAAGCTTTTGGGGCCAAGTAACTCTTATGATGTCAAAGAATCCAGGGATCACCTGTAAGCTATGACCCTACAGAAGCAACAAAAAAGTAAATTACACAAATCTGCTAATACTCACACACAATAGAGAAAGCATAACAATGCAAGACAACAAGACAATATACACTTTCCAGAATCACACTGCCTAACAGGCATTTATTTCTCCATCAGCCTTGATGACGTTCTGCATGCCATCTCTGCTGCTGTTAACAACGAGGAAGAATTTCCTCTCACTGTATCAAGATCCCATTTGGTGGAGCGGGGCCTTGCTCAATGGAAGCGACAAAAGAAGGCATTGCCTACCAGTCAGTTAAAAATCAGGTTCATAGGGGAGGCTGGCCTTGATACAGGGGCACTACGGAAGGAGTTCCTCACAGGTACACATATTTGAATTAGAAAAGCACTCGGAGAGCATTTGTTCCTTTCCCATTATCAACATTTCCTGAAAGCTTTTCGAATTATTTTGCCAACAAAACAAACAGACAAAAAACGCCGGCAAAAACATAACCTCGTTGGCGGAGGTAAATATTACGGAGCTCCCTAGGGGACATAAAAAAAAACAAAAAAGTGTTTCTTTTTTTTAGGTTCATGGTCCGTACTGGGCTCCGTTCTGCCTGTTGGCTCAGTTAAATATGACTTAAATTACATTTTTAAAAAGTTGCAATAGAAGTGACAGTAGTTACAAGAATGGAGTGATTCTTTGAGTTCAAAGAGATGGTTGCAGGGATTGAGCAGAAGCTGTTTGAGGGTGACCAGACTGGAAAATGTCCCAAATATTCCATGTTGGATCTTGATCAAGCAAACTTCAGGTGTGTCTATGGGATTAAATTAATAACATTTGTCCTACCAGACTTGAATGAAAAGTAAAATGGTTATTTTCCTGTATGTGGCATGCCATTGTGTTCAAATGACCTAATTTTGTTCAATTCCTTTGTTGAGAATCAAAAATGTCCAATATTGATGGAACACCATGTAGCCAGGTAGCCTGCAGAAAAAACGCCATAGCTGTCCTCGGATTAGTTGTTGGTTACTGCATCCAAATACAGGATCTTCCTGTGTTATGTGTTACTATGACGTCACCAGGTGTGGGCTCTGATTGGCCCACGTGGTCCATTGAGTCTATTTAAATTGCTTCCTCGTTTCACACCATAACATAACCTGATGAAGGTCCAAGCGACCAAAAACATTGTTCTTTGATTAAACTGCAAGTTAAGACAGTGTGCGGGACCTTCCTGTTTCAGTCTGTTGCCCTTCTGGTCCTCTCCTACACACCTGTCTGACTCTGTAGCTGTGCATAAGTTTTGATAGTTTTATGTTCAGTAGGCTAAATGTATGTCATAGTCTCAGGACATCACTATGTTTTCACTTATTTATACTGCTTCTTTCAGGAGTACTGGTGAAATCTGGGCTGCAAGTCTGGCTCAAAGCGGACCACCACCCTGCTGCCTCAAACTTTGGTGCTACAAGTACTTGTGTGATGGGGAGATACAGATTGAGCACATTTCCAAAGAGGATGTCTCTGATGCTCAGTATACATCACTTATCTCCCAGGTAAGAGGTCTTAAGGGTTTAACTGCTGTAAAATGTTTGGCATTGCATCTTTGTAATACAGAATTCACAGCTGTCATATAATTCATGGAAATCAGGGTATTTTGTAACAACATCAATACTGAGATATTTGGTCAAAGATATTGTGATATATGATATACGCCAACCAGACTATCTGGAGCACCCCACGTTATTCAGTGGGTTTTCCCCTGTGTGTGTGTGTGTCTTTTAAAGGTTGAGTCGGCCACAGAGGCTACAATGACTGAACTGACTGATGACATTCTGAGCTGTGGCTATAATGGACCTGTTAAAGTTGAGAAGGGGGAAAAATTGTTCGGTAAAATAGTTTTTTCACTATGCTGATCCTTGTCAAGGATGTTAATGTAACCCCTTTTTCACTGGCGTGTTGAATATTGTAAAACATAGGAATACTCAAACCACAAAGCATTCTGGCCAATGGAGTACCACAGAGTTAATGTACAGCATTTCTTTTTCCCTTCTATATTTTATTGCTGTTGTTCTTCATGCCATACTTCGGCTGCTGCCCCTTCTCTCCCAGCTACATGAAGGTCTGAAACTTTATGGTCTCGCTGATCTTATGAGCCAATACTCAAACATCTGTCAACCACTCTTTGTCCCTGGTGTGGAGGTGAAGGTGAGTTAATAGATGTAGGCTTTAGTAGGTATGTACTGTACTGATATCACTTTTTACTACCAATAGTGATTCCAAGTCCTAAACTCAGCTTATTTCAAATACCAATTCTCCGTCTCTCCTCTGTCAGTGTGTCTGTTTTGACTGACACTGACAGTTTATTTCTCTCATTCATTGGCTTTGTTCTCACCCAGTGCCGCTTGCTCTATTCATTAACTCTCTAGCTCTAACGATACATTGTTTCTCTCACCAGGCTGATGCTGACTTTGTCTTTGCGGTGTGCCATCCTGAGTTCAGTGAGAAGGGCTCCAACCAAGAACAGGTGGAAGTGAGCGTTATGAACCATCTACAGGACTACTTGCAGGAGCTGGAAGCATGTAATTGCTCATTTAGTTTTCTTCTTGTAAACTCTGTGTACTTAGTTTGTCTTACACATCTCATGAAGTTTCTATGTAGATTACATTATCATTGTAAGTACACTTATGTCAGATTAGATTTCCAAATTCTACCTCTGTGCTGGGACAGGTAAACCATGTCCAATATTTCATTTATATGATTGTTTGCTTTATGTCTCTGAAAAGGTGAACATCCAGAGGTGGGTGACTATCCAGGTCACCTGTCCCCCAGTACATTTCTCCAGTGGCTCACAGGACAGGGCCACATTCCTGTCTTACCAGAAGAGAAGATAAACTTCAGAGTCTGTGTGCAGTTCAATCACACCTGTAACATCCAGTATGGTGTACATACTGTTTGCTACCCAACAGTCGCCGCATGCAGTAATACAATCCGCCTGCCTGTTAAGCATATGCAAACTTATACTGAGTTCAAACAAGTGGTGATAGAGGCCTTCCATCTAGGGCAGGCATTTCATCAGGTATAGGTGAAATGTTGCTGTTTCAAATATGAAGATGTCCTTCACTGTGTTCTTGACAGAATGAATGTGAGTGTGTCCGATAAAAAAAGTTTGGAAGCAAAATACAACATTTTGTTATTTATTTAGTTTCAATTAGTTTCTCGGATTGGTACACGACTGTCAATGATGGTGAAGTAGGTACAAGGCATGTGCAAGCGTGGTCAAATAAATGTCTCTTCCAAAACTAATTGAATGAGAAAGGGGATCAACGGCAAGACATAGAGCTTCAATGTCCTCGGTCTTCAATGGACATTCAATTTCTGGCACGGTAACACCTGGGTTAGCAGAGTTGTCATGAGAGAGCACTGAGCTCTCCCAATCAATATGCTCAATTTGGAGACCCTAAAACGAACAGAAGATAGTATTATCAGTATGTAGATTGAAAAACATATAGTTAAAGGCAGGACAACAACATCATTGCCATTATTACTCAACTGCCACATTTTCCTGAGACATCTCAGGCTCTCTGATGGGGTGCTGCAGCATCCCAAGCTCCCATAGCTGGTTTGGGGAAAGGAAGCCCTCTGTCCTGATAGGATGATCATTCCATCCGGCAGAAAACTTGGCCAAATCAGCCTTGAGTCGGGGGAGGAAGGTGTACTGAGCACAGAAGAGATGAAGGTTATCCGAGATGTCGAGGGATCCATCTTCCTCCGGGTTGTGTAATACGTCATAGTAAATGTGTGTAACTCCTGTCCAAACGTCCCTCCATAGACGTTCGATTCTACAATTCATACATAGAAAAGTTCCCCAAGGGTCAATCAAACTAAAAAAGTATAGCCAAACAGCAATTCAACTGCAGTAAATATCACACTGAAGGGCAATAACAACAGCACATGCCATGTACCTACTTGGATCTTGAGGTAATTTGATAATAATAATTATTGCAAAAGGAATACTTCACCTCTGGTTGTGCACGCTTTTTCCACTTATAAAGCTTCCATGTCCTGTGCCTCTCACAGTGAACATCATCTGTGCAATGCTGACATTTTCAACACCCTGGTCACCTCTTACCCTGTAACACATTAGATGTTGAAATTAGTATCCATACAACTGAATCCACAAAAAACCTTCACTAAAAATACTGGATCATTTCCTCACACAGGTTCATGAAAACTAAATGCAGCATTGAATAAATCCTGATAATTTCATGTTTCATAAACGGCTGACAAATCCTTTATATTGCTTAAAAGATACGATGAGAACCATAATTCTAAATAAATTGAATGCAGCATTAATCACTTGTAAGGCCATCCAAATCTCCTCACTCCATCCAGAAAATACTGAAGTGCAGTGCTTGCTGTGTTGTTGGATCCAGCATTGAGGTACATGATCTAGCGGGTGGAAAACAGACTTAGTTATACTAATAATAGTTATGGGATGATTGTCATAAGATGGACACCCTACCAAAAAATGATGGATTGTACCAGCAATATTTTCATGAGTATGTATTTTGTTACAGTAGGAAACTTACCTTCCTAGAGTAGCCATCAATGCCACCGAATATCACCATGTTATATCTGGTGAAAAAAGGACATGGTTTAATTAAAAAGAAAGAAGCAGAGGATAATTACCCGCAAAAAAATTATTCCAAAGATAACTATTTTCTGCTATATTCAAATGTAATATACAAACCTATGTGCTGCAGAAAATGTGGGCCTTGAACACAGTATTTTTGACGAACAACACAGCCCATACTTGTCATTCTTGATAAGATGCCCTCTGTATCAACTCTATGCATAGAGGCCTTGAGTCTGGTCCATTGTACATGGTGGCCCTCTGCTTCAAGACACCCCTTGACAATCTGGTATCCAGCATGAGGTAGTCTAGATTTGATGGCTCTCACTTCATTATCCAGAGCATCATCAGTCATGGTGGAATACAGACTCCTAACTGACATGTTGTACTCCTGCATCCTCCTGTATATGGTTCTTCTTGAGACTCCAAGAATGTCTGCTACACATGTGGCAGGTAGACCTAAATGAAGAAGACTTTGGAGGTGGTCCTCTGTGACCTGTAGTCTTAAACGTCCATGGGGACCTATACTCCTCACCACAGATATTGAGGGGGGAGGTTTATTCCGCAAGTCAAGCAAACTGCTCAGTTGATGGAGGGTTTCACATATCATTAGGCAGAGCTACATTCTCCATTGCATCTATGAAGGTCCTCTCTTGGGTAACTATATATTCTAAATAGTCAAGATCAGGAGGGTTGTTGTTGAGGGCACACTGCAGTCTTTCCCTCAGTCTGGCCAAGCACTCCTGAATGACAATGTTCTGCAAAAGCAATTTGAACTGTTAACATACACCATCTAGTAATGCAACCCATTTCATCCAGTGGAGCTATTCTTTACTGATACCACTGTGAATCACTGACACACTATGTATTAGCTGACTGGGGGGTTGGACAGACAAGTCACAGGTGGGACTGGCAAGATAGCTAGCATGATGCCTTCTATTTCTAGATCTTCTGACTAAGTTTACCGGTACTTATCTGAGCTAACGACATGATCACTGTCACTAGATATAAAGAAAACGTTGACTTTCACTCGGTGCTATTCAATGACAGTAAAAAACGAATATGTGTCGTTATTGTATGCACTGCTGTTTGTAGACTATGTCCAGCGCTCGTTGCAGCGTTGCTAAAATGATAACGTTAGCTGAAACAATGCTAACGTGCTAGTTGTCTAATGTAATTGTAAACATGATTTGTTTATGCTCGCTGACGAAACGAAATGTTTCTACAAAATAGCTACAACATTAACAACAGTTAAACAAAAGATCGTTAAAATATATGTTAAATTGCCATTACCGTATTTGTCCCAGCCGAATCCATTCTCACGCAAGGCGAGTTCTCCGTTTTTATGGCGGGTAGAAAGCATACTGTGCTTAAAAAACATAGGTGCTGATTGGCCGAAGAGGAGTCCTGTGTGTCTGCGCTCGATTGCTCATTCTGCATCCTTCAACTACCCGGATGTCTGTCACAGTAACTTGAAATTGAATTTTGAGAACTGAATTTGAATTGTGAGAACTGAATGTGAATATGTATAGAGAGTTGAATTTTCATTGAGGATCCAATTTTATTGGACTTCAGTTCCAAACTAATAAATTCAATTTCAAATGATACAATTCAGATTCAGTTTTCCAATGCAATGATGCAAATTAAACAATACAATTTCAAATGATGTGATTCAAATTCAGTTTTTCAATGCAATTATTCAAGTTTAGCAATGCAAATTCAAATATAAATGATTCAAATTCAGTTTCTGGTGGCACATATTTCAGCCCATACTACCGGTTATCAGATGAGAGCAGTGGCGGTGCGTCAATAGTGGGCGCCGCCCACCCTGACTTTTTGAGTTAAAAAACGTTATATATACAACATAATTGAAATAAGAAATGTACCGTGTTTATGGGTTAAATGTGTATGGGAGACCACTGTCAAGAACCGCTAAAATGTGTCCGGACATAATATATTGCCATTCGCCTTTTCTGAGAATAGGCAGGTCGGCTACCGTCCGTGGGCGCCGATAACATGGGAGTCTATAGGAGAGTTTATACTTTTCTCAGTCATTTTAGCAAGGATAGCTTTTCATTGGGGGATGAAACTTAGATCTGTGGGCGCTAATCTTTGCGCCCACAGCCAATGGCATTGTTTCTTAGTTCAATGTGACATTCTTAGATACGCGATTGGACTATTTCGGCGAATCAGCATCGTTATCATTCCCTAACCACAAGCGTAAAGAGCAGCACCGTAGCTAGCTGAAACTTAGATTGAGTGAATATGGCGACATCGATGGCTGAGAACTCCGTGCAAGCTCTACTTAAAACACCGTTTCATCGACTATCAGATGTCGAAAAGAAGAAATTGAAAGACTTGGGACCCGAGCGTCCGGATTTAAACATTCAACAGACGACCACTGATCGCGGGAGAACCTACACTCGGACTTTCTCCTCAAACTTGTATGCTAAGCAGAATTGGTTAGCTGGTTGTACAGTGAGCAATGCCTTTTTTTGTTTCCCTTGTCTGTTATTTCAAAGTCCTGGGACTGAAACACTTTGGACTACAACCGGGATGAAGGATCTAAAGCACTTCACACAAAAATGTAAGAAGCACGAATGTGGCCGCAGCCACCTAACCAACTGTCTTAAGCTAAACCTCTTTGGAAGACTGAGCATTGCCGAGCAGCTGGATGAAGGATACCGAATTGGCATTCGGAAACATAATGAAGAGGTGAGAAAAAACCGACACATCCTCTCCAGAATAATAGACTGTGTGAAGTTCTGTGGTGCCTTTGAGTTGGCCCTTCGTGGCCATGATGAGAGCGAAAACTCGGAGAACCCAGGGATTTTTCGTGGCTTGGTGGACGTCGTTGCATCACTGGACGGTGTACTGAAAGAGCATCTGGAGAGCGCAACTGTCTTTAAGGGAACATCCAAAACAGTCCAGAATGAACTTCTTGACTGTATGCTGTCTGTTGTGAGGGAAAAGATCATCAGTGAAGTTCAAAGCAGCGATTTTCTATCGATCCAAGCAGATGAAACCACGGACATTAGCACACAAGCCCAACTTGTGCTTGTGCTTCGCTACATCAACGATAAGAACCTGGTAGAAAGATTCTTTGAGTTCATCCCTCTGCAGTCGGCTACAGCAGAGACCATTGCCGATGCTTTAAAAGAACGCCTTGCTGCCATCCTCCCAGGTGAGCAGAAAAGTAAACTCATCTGCCAGGCATATGACGGTGCTAGTGTAATGAGGGGTGCCACTTCAGGAGTTCAGAAGAGAATCCGGGATGACTACTGTGAAAAAGGCCCTCTCACTTGGACTGTATCCAGTCTATTTTTCAACTACCCAACAGCCCACTATATCCACTGCTATGCCCATCAGCTCAATCTTATCATGCAACAGGCTACCTCCCACGTAGTCAAAGTCAAAAACTTCTTTTTCCGACCTGGGTGGATTTTCTGCGTTTTTTTCAAGATCCCCCAAGCGGACCAGTGTGCTTGATGAGGTAGTGGCCCATAGACTACCAACAGCCAGCACTGTGAGATGGAACTTTCACAGCCGTGCCGTCAATACTGTGTTTGAGCAAAGAGAACACCTCGTTGAATGCTTTGAAAGAATTCGAGCATCAGGTGGCTTTGATGACAAGACCAGCCAAGAAGCAGGAGGCTACATCAGGCTACTGGAGGATCCTCAGTTCAACTTCTTCCTGCAACTGTTTCATAAAATAATGCCACACGTGGACGTCCTCTATGCCAAGCTCCAGAAGAGAGACATAGATTCAGTCCATATAGAAAGATGCATCCAGCAGTTCCGAGAGGACATACAAAAAAATCAGGTAATCTCATTGTTATTCTGTAAGCGTAGTCAGTGCATTCTTTCACTTGTACCATAGTTATAAGATAAACATGATTTGTAAATTATTGTTATTTTTATTTACAGAGATTCTCTCCATGCAATGGTGGTGGAGCAAAGCAGTGGCTCTCAGCAGCCGAGGAAGCGCCGGGCTGTGTCGGAAGATGAGCTTAGAAGGATTGCTGCTGAGGTGAGTGTCAAAATCAGCAGATGCCTGTGTTACAGTTAAATCCATGCAAATAGGTTTGATATACAGTATATTTGAGTTAATAACATGGCTGGAGTTCAATATTTAGAGACTGAAATACTGAGTTCTTTGGTGGTAGGGGGTGTGCTTGACCATAGGGGTATGGCCATACAAATGTTAATGTCATGGCTTCAGACATAGGCCAACCATCAGGGTCTGATTGCTCTGGCACCTAGACCAACAAAAGCCAGGAACCAAATCTGATAGCTCTGGTTCTTAGACACACAAAAGCAAAGAATCAAGTCTGATAGGTTTAAACATAAACAAAAGGCTAAGCTTGATTGCTCTGACCTGGTGCTATGCAAACTAAGAGTGTGGGTCTATTTGAGATGTAGTTTGGTGTGTAAGATTATGGTCTGATTTAAATAAATCATCTAAACTTAACCCAGACTAAGACTTGGCTTTAAGTGATCTGATATAGATATTTCCCACAACTTATCTGTCTCTCCTCTCTCTCTCTCTCTATATATTTATCTGTAGGTATGTGACACCATACTTGGACACACCAAGGAACGCTTTGCCTTCAAAGACCACCTCATCAGTGCCACCTTACTGCAGGGCAACCAGTTTGAATGCTACCTCAAGGTATTCCCTGAAGTTGCTTTGGCCACCACATTGAAGGCCTATCCAATTCTGGATGGAGGCAAGCTGAAGACAGAGCTTGGCCTCATCTATGGCACAGACGAATTCAGATCCTGCCGTAGTGCTGTGGATCTTTTCCAGTTGTTCATGGAAAACAATCTATCTGAGGTATTTTCAGAGACAGTTACACTGCTGAAAATCATGATCACAACTCCCATGACCACTGCTGAGGCTGAGAGGTGTTTTTCAACTCTGAAAAGGATTAAAACCTTCCTCAGGAACACCATGAGTCAGGAGAGACTGAATGCCTTAGCCATGCTCTCAATGGAAAAAAGGCTGGTCACAGACATGATTGACTTTAACCAGAGAGTTATTGAGGAATTTGCCAGCTTGAAAGAGAGGAGGGCTAAATTTCTTTACAAGAAGTGGGGCCTACTCTGGCACATAAATGTCAAATGTGATGAATATGTGTCTGAATACTAATCTAAACCTAGTTCCAATGTTTGTAATGAGCAGTGTGTTTTTGTTTAATAAATCTTTGTTTTTCAATATATTCTACTGAATCTCTTTTGTGGGTTATTTTCTCATTGCGGAGTGCTATTTAAACCGTGCCGCCCAACTGTGCCGCCCAACTGCCCCCCCCTAACCCGCCACTGGATGAGAGGCTAACAAACTCCAATTTATCCGGCTGCTTCAGCTAAGGTAACGTAAATGTAGGCTAAAGTTAACTTAGCAATGTAATGTAGACGTAATTAAACGTTTATTAACCTCTCACCAGTCACCCGTCCCGAATACGGGACAGTGGAGCCTCCCACCCCCCACACTCAACACTACAAATGCATGTTTGCACCTTATCATGAACTACCATAGTAATGATGTATATCATTTGAAAGCTGAGAGTCTCAAGAATCGATACATGTAAAGCTTTCCATGAATAACCATATATTTCATGTAATTGACACAGTCAATCTATTGGTACCAAAATATTCTACAAGGCTTGTAATCCTCAGCTTTCAAAAGAAATCAAGCACTTGGTTATAAGTCAAAGTATGGTAGTATGGTCAAAGTAGGAGGTGTGCAATTTTGAGCAAATATTCAAAATGGGGGGCTAAGTCGAATAGGTTAATTCATTTAATAGTGCTTTGATATGTGTCGTGTTTATTATTATGGTTTGTGGCACAGCATTACAATGGTCAAATCAAAATTTGGCTATTAAATAATCAGAAGAACTATGACAACTCTTTTGTGTAAGGGCCAGCAGTCAGGAATTGAAAAACTTTGTTGCAGCTGCTAATAATGACTACTTTTACTGTTGAATCCTACAGATCACTATGGACCAGTTTCTCTAAGCCTTGAGAGAAAGGGGTGTTCCTGAGGAGAACCTGGCAAGAATGGCAGAGGACAAGGTGAAGTAGCTACATAATCTAAGTCAATATTCAAAGGCATTGCCTGCTAATGCTAAAGTGACAAATGAAGAACTATTTTGGTCCAATTTGGTTGTTGCAAGTCTGTAGAATCATAAATATGATAAATTTGGACATTGATAATGACATAATACATGTATTTACCTGCACAAGATGGACATAAAATGATTTATATGACCTAAGTTAATACTGGTAACTACACAATTGCAGCAAAGGTTTGGACACACACCCTTGCTCTTAAAAACAAATAAACAAAAACAGCTTTGACCAGTGTAAGAATAGAATAGAATAGAAACTGTATTTGTCTGAAGATTGACAGAAATCTATTTTAATTTATTGTAAGGTTTTATGATCTGTAATGTAGGTATCAAGCTGGTTGAACTGGTGACTCAGTTATTGTGTCCAGTTTAAACCAGCTAATGTCACTCTGGTTGTAGTGGAGAAACTACTATAGTAATTTTCAGACTGGGCACTAGTTCAAGGTTTATCACCAGGTTCACGCCGGTGTGCAGACTAGAACCCCACTTGAGGCCACAATTCAGAGTACGTGGGGTAATAAAAGGCTTAGAGACGTTGATATGCTTTCAGTTTTCTTTCCTTTCCTTTTCAGCAGCACACAAGCATAACAGTTGGAGCTTACAGTGATGAGTGTGGGTTTTCTACAAAAAGGAACAACAGAAATATAACATGTTAAACACTTATAATTACATAATAATAACATACATACATACATACATACATACATACATACATACATACATACATACATACATACATACATACATACATACATACATACATACATACATACATACATACATACATACATACATACATTACCTTCTCACTCACAGAAATAAACAGAAACTCAAAACACTCATTACTCAAATATATGTAGCCGTGTAGTTCGTTCATTTAAATATAATTTTCCACTGGTGTGAGATAGTTCTCAAAGTTGTCTAATGTGTTCTTTGTTTTCTTTTGAGTGTAATATTGTTGTGAAATAAATTAAATGTGAAGCAGATTTTAAGTGAGCTGCACAGTTACATGTTATTGCTGACTCTGGTCACAAGGTGGCACTATTGACTCATGTCACAAGTATAAAATGAGTATTTTTCCTTCCAAAAGGTTCCTTCAGTGTTTTTTTTAAATAGAAAGGTTCTTGATATAGGCAGAAGAGGGTAGAGTAGCCAAAACTTTTACTCAAATAAAAGTATTGTTATTTTAGAACAATATTACTCAAGTAAAAGCAAAAGTGTTTGCATTAAAAGTACAATTTATCCAAAAAGTTATTAATTTAATGGAGTAAATGTAACTTGTTACTACCACCTCTGGATATAGGGGAGAAAAGTGCCAAGAGAAAAGTGTTCTCTAGAGTCAAATATTTATATGTAGAAATCAATCTCTCTGTGAAGAACTCTTTTAGAGCCTTCTTTTTCTGAGTGTGATGGTTACCAGTAGGTGAATATGACATTATATCTGCTTTTGTGTTTTAGATCGATCAAGACGTTGTAAAGTTCCTTGGAGAAGACAAACTCTCTACCTTTATTCCTCGATATGGAGACCGTGTCTTTGCCAGAAACTGGAAGGAGTTATCTTCAAGTGAAAAGATAGAGGATACCGAGCAAAGGAAACAAACTTTAATAAATAGACTAAGAGAGAAGATGAGACTTCCATCCACTGCCTCAGCCACAGCCACCGGCAGCTTTAACTCTAAGCCTACACTTCGTGGAAATAGGAATGCTGAAAAGAAGACAAGGAAAATTTAACTTGGATGGTTGAACTACCAACATTCTATGTACAAACAAGTAAGAAGGCATACTGGGGGTGGAACAAGAGAGATAGTTGTAAGCAAAGATGATACTGTATCCACCATTCTTGAAAAAGGGAAAACACTTTTTTTCCCCAACGGTACATCAACGAAAGGCAAATTAGAGGACTTTGAGTACATGCTTTCTGTCATTGGTTCTAAGGAGCCCCTTGAGGGTAATGTCACATTTGGAAGTTTGTCAGAGAAAACTAATTACAAGATCCTCAGACTATACCTCTATACAAAGTCAAAATATTGTAGTGATTCTGAGCTTAGTGATGCAACAACAGACATGCCCTATTCGCCTGACATATCTAACACAATTGGGCCAGCTACACATGCATCTCAATGCTCATCCAGCCCATCACTGCTCTCCCCCACTCCTGTCAAAAGGCCTCGGTACGGCAGTAGGCCTTTCTCTTGGAACAGTCCCAATACTACCTCAACACTCCAAGCTACTCCTGATTATCAAACATCAGGCCATGATGATGCAGTTATTGTACTTGGATATGACACCAACAAGCCTTTTGAACTTGTCGATGGTCTTGCTGACACTCTGATATACTCACGGTCCATATAAGTCAACAGCCAACAACAAAGCAGCGCAAACACAGTCTTTGAAAATCAAATAGAAGTAGCAGAAGTGGTAGCTGAGATGGAAGAAGCTATTATACACATTGTGGATTCTGAGCAGGCTTCAAGTTCCACCAGCACAATGGCCATTGATTTCTTTGCAAATCCAGAGAATATAGTGGAGAAGCAAGTCATTGTGATTCGCAAAGCACACTGTTTTATGGACATGATTGAAGCATTTACAAACAACTGCATACTAGATATGAATATTTCAATCAGGCGTGTGCTTGAACGTGATGACGTTGAGGCAGGAGTTGGGATTGGGGTCACTAGAGATTGCCTCACTGATTTCTGGGATGTGTTTTATGCAACAAAGACCTGTGGAACCAACTACAAGATTCCAATTTTGCACCACAAATTCCAAGAGAAAGAGTGGACTGCTGTTGCTCGCCTCTTAGCCTTTGGATGGCAGACATTTCAGTTCTTTCCAGTCCAACTTGCCCCTCCATTCCTTACAGAGGCTCTATCTCTCTCCTGTTCAGACTATCTACTGGAGGCTTTCTTCAACTATATCAGCGGAACTGAGAAGGATGCGCTAACTGAGGCACTTAGCAACTTCAAAGGGGCAGATATAGATGAACTCCTCAGCATACTCAGCAGTCACAACTGCTGTGTACTCCCAACTGAAGAAAATCTGCCAAGTCTGGTGGAGGAAATAGCCCACAAAGAAATGGTACAACAACCAGCATTTGTCATAAAGTGTTGGAAGCCAATTCTCAGGTCTATTGGACAATCCATGAGTGTTGGAGTGGTGAAGGACTGAAGAAGATTCTGGATGATCTCAAACCCAAGGCAAGAAACATTACCAAAACCATCAAGTTCCCAGGATCTATGTCACTGGAAGAACAAACTACCTCAAATCATCTCTTGATATTTGTAAGAGAAAGAAATGAGAAGGAGCTTGACCTATTCCTCAGGTACTGTACAGGGTCTGACGTGTTCCTATCTAAGACCATTAAAGTCACATTCACAGCAGAACAGCCAGAGTTCGCAAGGGCGCCCTTTGCTCACACCTGTGGTTGTTTTTGGAACTGGCATCTAACTACAAAGACTATGCATATTTTAGAACAGAATTCATCTGTGTTGAAGAGTGGAGTGTAGGTAATGGATTTGGCCTAAAAAGGCTTTGTTTGCTTAGACAGCAAATGAAAACTGCATGCACACACACACACACACACAGGAATTTAGTAACGTCATCTTTTATATAATCCACAAGTTCTTCGTGTGGAGGCAAGATGTATTGTTGTAGTAGAAGGAGGTAGATGTTTTCTTTTCAATTTATGATCTCTTTAAAATTCAAATATGACAGCTGAAGGCACTGTGGAAAAAAACGTCACACTTGTGTTAATATTTCAATAAAGACAATTTATTTACAAAAAATAGAAATGTGACACTGTATTCTTGGAAACGTTTTATGTAAAAACTGGCAACTGTTTATGGTTGATGTTTTTCCATTGTTGTTCAAGTTAAACCTAAACAGTGTTCATAAATTACAGTGTTTGTAATGCTAGGCAATCTTCAAACCTGGAAGAGTTTACATTGCCAGTACTGTTCTATGTTGTCAGTGTAAAATTCAAAGTGCTATACATATTTTTTTTTTTTTTTTTTCTAACCACACTTTTTTTTGATTACTTTATTTTGATTTTTTATTTTACAGTAAAACAAAAAGACACACACAACAGACAAAAAGCACCAAGTACCAATAAACAAATTAACAGACGTAGAGAGAGGGGATTCATATCTAAAAGTCCAAACATTCCAAAGCTGCCAGTCAACAGCAATGCTGCTGACAAAACAGGAGGCTGCCCCATCCACCAGGAGGGTCAAGGGTACAAAAAAACAACAAAAACAACAAAAATACAATACTAAAAATTGAAAAATAAACTATGTGGAGAGAATGCCAGAATATCAGTCAGCATGCAAGATAGTGCAAAGTTTGCATAGAATACATACACAACATAGCAGCACAACCCATGACATATACAATTAGGTCTCAAGTAACCTCAAAAACGGCTCCCACACCTTCCGGAAATAATTTTGTGAATTCAGATTTGTTTTAATGCTAGAACGAATCTGTTCCATCTTAGCGATAGAGAGCATTTCGTTGAGCCACCTTCTGAAACATGGGGACGATGGCGACTTCCAGTTTAGTAATATTAACTTTTTAGCTGCAACCATGCCTATCACTGGACAATGCCAGAATACGTGTGACAGTGATCCTTCGGCAATAACACATCCATCACACATGGGAGAAACCGATTTGAATATCTTACTAAGTTTAGTTTTAGAGTAATGCAGTCTGTGTAGGACTTAAAATTGAATCAATCTATACCTAGAATTGACAGAACAGCTCTGTATACTGGACAGGCCCTCCTCCCACAGTTCATCAGACACTGGAGCACCCAATTCTTCAGCCCAGGTCTGCCTGATGTGACCAGTATCCACTGGTACTGTAAAAGCAGTGATGAAGCAGGAGACCAAATGTTTAGAGTTTGGCTGCAAGAGAAGTAAATCATAAAAAATGTGGCTCTTTGGTTTGACTGTGAATTCTGGAATACACCCCCGTACAAAATGCCGGACCTGAAGGTAGTGGTAAAAATGTGGTTGAGGAAGATGATATTTAGTTTGGAGCTGAAGGAATGAAGCAAACTTATTATCTATGTAAAGATCACCAATACAGCACAGTCCCCTCTCTCTCCAGTCCAGAAAGACCCCGTCCATCTGCGCTGGTATGAACAGGTGATTGTACGCGATAGGGGTGTGTACCAAGACATCTGGCAGTCCCAAAATCTTTTTTATTAGATTCAAAATCTTCAGGGAATTTCTGAGAATGAAGTTATGACCCAAATTTGTAGGAAGGCTGTGCTCTGGAAAAGAGCAGCACTGGGAGAGAGGTTTCTGTAACTGACATGGATTCGATCTTCAACCAGAGTGGGGAGACAGCAGGCCAGTCATCACCAGGGGAACCCCATTGCCAGAAGGAGAGAGCCCCCGCATTTGCAGCCCAGTAATAATGCCTAAATACAGAGAGGCCGAGGCCACCCCTCTTTACAGTCTTCTGTAAGTGTGCTTTAGAGATGCAGGGGGGTTTATTCGCCCAGACAAACAAAAGGATAGCTGAATCCAGTTGTTTAAAGAAATACAATGGTAGATAAATAGGAAGGTTTTGGAAAAGGTACAAAAACCTTGGAAGTGCAACCATTTTTACCGCATTGATGCGGCCAATCATTGAGAGGGGGAGCAACTTCCAGGTCCTGATGTTAGCTTTTAACTTGTCTACCATATCCAAGAAATTCAGTTTCAGTAAAAGTTTGGGGTTTTTGGAAATCTTAAGTCCAAGATAGGTAATGTGGGTAGTGACCCATTTAAATGGCAGAGATTTCAAGAATGCAGGGCTCAGATCATTTGACAGAGGCATGAATTCACTTTTATCCAAGTTAATTGTATACCCTGACAGTCCACCAAACGATTTAATGTAGCTCAGGAGGTTGGGAACTGAAACTAATGGATCACATAAACAAATCAGTAAATCGTCAGCATATAAATTCACAAGGCTCCCAATATCACCAAATTTTACACCATGGATACCTGGGTGGCTCCTGATTCCCATTGCAAGATGCTCCAAAGCAATATCCAAAAGGAGGGGGGAAAGGGGATCGCTTCTGCAAATCAAAAGATTGAGATTTGTCTGAATTAGTGAGAATAGAAGACACTGGGCCGGAGTAAATTATTTTTGATCCAGTCTATAAAGTCCATCCCGAACCCAAATCGTTTCAAAGTCTCAAATATATAAGGCCATTCGATCTGATCGAATGCCTTTTGGGCATCAAGAGATAGGATGGCAGCTTGTGTGTCCTTTTCATGAACTGAATATAACGTATTTAGGAGCAGACGAACATTACTAAATGAGAACTTACCAGGGATAAATCCGGTCTGATCGGGATGCACAATTTTTGAGATATGATTACCCAACTTTGTGGCCAGGACTTTAGTTATTACCTTCTGATCACAATTTAGAAGTGCAATAGGTCTTTAACTTGCAGGGTCGGTCTCTTCCTTTCCCTTTTTTAGAAGCAGGCAAATATTCGATTCGTAGAGCGAGCCTGGGAGTCTCTTATACTGATGGATGGATGGATGGATGGATGGATGGATGGATGGATGGATGGATGGATGGATGGATGGACGGACGAACCCTAATAGAATCGGAGGATGAAACCCTCTTTATTAGTCACATACATGCACACAGCAGAGCACACACAGTGAAATTTCACCTCTGCATTTAACCCATCCTTCTGAGAGCTTTGTACAGCCCGAAGGGTCTGGTCCAACTTGTCAACTCGTGTTTGAGTATCTCCCACATCAACGGCACATCATCCATGTCGTCCCTCGTAACTTGGCTGGGAGAATCACCGCTAGCATCCTTAGCATTAGCCGAAGCTGTTCGGGGCAACTCAGCGTCTTTAGACTTCTTAGGCATGTTGACTGTTGCAAAAAGTTAGCAGGTTAAACCCACTGTATCGGGGAAATTCCAGGGGCTAATAAAATGAGATATGAGACTTTCAAAATGTTGATTTTAAAGCTTGGCACGGAGGAGCATCTGGAAGCACATCTACCGGTACTCAATGCGCTGCTCACTAGCGCCCCCTTTTTGTAACCCCACTTAAATTAATAATTTACTTCAGTAAAACAGGTTTCAGCAGTCTTATACGGAAGAGTACGGAAGAGTATTAGGGCCACATGAAGAGAAAATATTTTTTAAATTTCTGAGAAAAAAGTTGACAATTTCGAGAAAAAATGTCAGACTTCTCCAGGAGGCCTATTGGCCACACATGTGCATTTGTGCTGGAGGTGTCAGATAGTTACGATAACTTCCCAGATTTTAGATCAGAATTCAATGCTGTTTTGGACAGCAACATCTGGGTTATGGACATTGTCTAGGCTTCTGATGTTTTGCCCTGTCACATGCATATTGCTCAGGGATGTTTTTACAGGGCTTTGAAAACGCTGCTACCTGAAACGTTAATTCTGTAACATATATGTTTATGTTCTCTAGCACTTCAGCTGTTTTTTTTATTATACAGCCAATTGTATAATTGCACTCATGTTTTATACAGTTTAGGCTATGTGTTCATTGAACACAATGTGTGTTTAGGTCTATGTATTTGAGTCTGACTGAGATTTGTATGTTTTGGCTTGTCACATGCATATTGGTCATAAATGTTTCTACATACATTTGAAAGTTATTCCTCTTGAAATATTGATCTATACTTTTATGTATACTGTTCTCTAGCACTACATAACTTTTGTTGTATGCATTTTTTTGTATTTGTACTTTTTTGTATTTTTGTAAAGCTGTCATGTTTTATATGGTGTAGGCCTATGTGCTGATTGAACACAATAGGCCTATGTGTTGTTTGTTGGAACTTGAGCTACTCAGTGTACTTGAGTACATTGAAAACAATAAGTAAAATGAGTTTTAAGTAAACGCTTTCGAAACCATTTAAGAAGTCAGTGATTTTATTTGTCACTTACATTGTTATTCAGTGATGGCATGCTGTGAGGTCTGTGGCAGGGTAAGCAGCGTGTCACAACAGCACTGTCCAGTGCAAAATCAAACAAAAGTAAGATAGATAAAAATAAAATATGTCAAGTTAGTTTCTGAGGGTGATAAAGAGATGAGTTGTACAGCCTCATAACTGCTGGTAGAAAAGAACAGTATCTTCTAGTCAAAACACTTAGAGGAAATCACCCAGTAAAGGTACTCTTCAGCTCAACAGACTTGCCAATCAGTAGATTAGAATGTTCAGCTTGTCCAGTATCCATTTCTCCGGAGGCATCCCCACTGAGTCCAGTTGAATTGCTCCACCAATGACTGAGCAGGCCTTCCTGATCAGCTTGTACAGTTTGTTGGTGTATTTTGCTTTCACACCACCACTACATGTCACTGCCTGATAGCACATTTGTAGCAGGTCACTGCAGACATTAAAGGATTTTAACTAGTAGAAAATACAGATCACTCCACCCCTTCTTATAAGGGGCCTCTGTAATCCTAGACCACACCAGTCTCTCATCTAAGTGCACACCAAGGTATTTGTAGGAGTGCACAACTTCCACATCAACTCCACAGATGAAAATCTTAGGTCAGATCTTACCAACATTTACCTGAAGATGGTTTTTGGGTACACCACTCAAAAGACTTGTCAAGCACCCTTTACTCTGTCTCCTGTTGCCTGTCAGTACACCCCTTGATGACGTAGTTACATACTCTGATATATTAATATTGCTAATGCTTATACTACATTTGATAATACAATTGTTCTTATTCTGTGGTGCAGGGCTACTATGTCACATTCTAAACATTATATAGCCATATCCTATAAAGTCTTACTTCTGAAGTACTTCATGTTTGTTTTAAATCTTTTTAGTTCAGGTTATTGTCAATTCCAACAAAAGCTGAGATCATACTGATAAATAAATATAGCTGAGTCTTAAAAAGGACCACATAAACAAAATACAAGGGTATTTTGGAAAAGCATGCAATTTAATGTGACAGACATTTTAATTTATAGGCATACTATGTACATTTTATACAATTTATATACATCATCAAGCAGCATAAAATAAAACATTACAACATATTCTATATAGTTTACATTCAGTATGGATAATGCTGTTTGTGGTGGAGATGGGCACAGCAGTGGAGGCAGAGGAGATGGGCACAGCAGCCGAGACGATGGTGATGGGCACAGCAGTGGAGGCAGAGGAGATGGCAGTCAGTCCTCAAAAATTATTTCGTATCTCCTCTCGTAACAGTGTGTACAGTTCAGCAGCATCAAACGCATCTTTAGGAGTGTCCCATCCATTTTCCTGCATCAGCAACACTGACAGATCAAAGACATCTTCATCACAAGGCAATTGACCCTTGGGTCTGCACTCCTCCTTGCAAAGGTCGATTTCCTCTTGATCAAACAACTTCAGTCTGTCCTCTCCACCAAAAATCTGTGGGGCTGTGTAGAGTAGGACTGGGCGACCCCCAGAGTCACCCCTGGATGGAACTGGTCTGATTCGATGAGAATTCCATGTCCGTACAACCTCGTCCAGCTCTTTCTGCAAGACAATGGATAGTGCTTAATTAGTCTACATGATCATCTGATTTTGTCAATGACGATACATCAAAATCATTTACTGTGTATTTTTACAATATGACACATGAGCAGTGTTTTGATTACCTCCATGCAAAGTATAGCCAAGGGTTTTTTATGGCCTATATTGCCTGTGTGTGTGTGTGTGTGTGTGTGTGTGTGTGTGTGTGTGTGTGTGTGTGTGTGTGTGTGTGTGTGTGTGTGTGTGTGTGTGTGTGTGGAGAATTATTGTCTTGATGCACATATAACCTACCTGAACTAGTTCGAGGAAGCAAAATTGCATGAGACTCTTATCCACAGAAGTGACCAGCATCTTGCACCAATTTGAAAAGGCTCATCCAAAATTGGACGCTCTGCTTTCGAAGGATACCCCACCAGGATTCGATGCGCTGATTTGCAGTGCTGCGGCCGTACAGGAAGCTCTTTTCGCCGGCAAATGCATCGCCGTGTTCTCTTCTTAGGAAGTTTTGCATGCCCTCAACGTGACCGTTCTCAGTGCCCCTGTCAGCTCGCAGCCGCTCTGGACAGCCCCCAACACGCTCAACACACTGGAGATAGTAGGAAACAATGACTTTGGGATCATTATTGGTGGTGTAAGCCTCCATCCATAAGACATAACGACTGTAGCCATCGATGCACCCGTTGATGCAAATCCCAAATGGCTTCAATTTGTCATATGAATCCATATGCCAAAGTGCATTAGGCCCGCGGGTTGTATACAGACGCCGCCTCAGACGATGGGCCCGTCTCATTTCTACCCCGTGTGGATCAAGTGCTTTGATGATCTGCCTTACTGTTTCTTGCGAGACTACCAATCCCCTCTGAACTGCTCGAAGGTGCAGCCAACGATACCCCTGCATCTGGCCATTTCCCCTCAGTTCCTCCTGCACGAAGGCTATCACTTGGTCTATGTCGGTCTGATTACGCCTCCTGAAAAGACCAAGTTTGCGACAACGCCTCTTTAACGTATGGATAGAAATAATAATATTGTGATTCTGCGCCAAGACACCAAGGATCTCCTTGTTATTTAACCCAATCCTGAAATAACACTCAATTAAGTCTACCATTTTAGCAGCAAACCAAACACAAACCAGCTCTGTTGTGAAGGACTAGTAGCCCACTTCCGCCGTTCCTGGCAGATTTCTGACTTTTTTCTCAGAAATTTCGACTTTTTTTCTCGAAAATTTTGACTTTTTTCACGAAAATTTTGACTTTTTTCTCAGAAATTTAAAAAATATTTTCTCTTCATGTGGCCCTAATACTCTTCCGTAGTCTTACCTCTATCTAAAGTTATACAAATAAGCTAGTGACCACTGCCCTGTATGCTGCCAACACCATCATTCCTCCTAGGTGTCAAGCCCCTCATTCTCTTACTTTGATTCAGAAAAACATATGACACAGAATATTGCTGTATTGTTTGTTTAGAATTCAGAAGTATGATATTTAGACCAGTGCTGTTTCTTTTCTGGTGCACCTTGTATGTTGGGCTATGCATTTCATTTATATGCCCAATAGGACCCTGCACGTTCCCGGGTCCAAGTTCATGTTATTTAAATGAAAGCACTGCCTTATGAGTTTGCAATGTTTGCAATTAAAATGTTTCATCAATTAAAAGGTTTCAACTGTTTGAAATTTTCACTGTCTTTTTTAAGCTGTGTTAATGTGTCGACTAAGATTTTGTTAATCAATTAGTCGGTTCTAATGTTTTATTACCATGCTGAATTAATAATTTCCTGGAAGATTACAAGGACATATCTGATAAGCATGATATTTAAGGAGGTCCTTCTGAATTATTGCATGTGGAAAACTCAAACTTTACAGATTTGTTGATGAAATCAACTAATCAATTTGTCGATCAAGAATTTCTTTAGTCGAGGACAGCCCTACGTTACAGTGATTTTAAACATTTTTATTGCGATTTCGATACTTTTCTTAAAAAAGGGGAAACCGTCCTAAATGTCATTATTATGCTTTATTTCAAACCCGGAGAAAAAAAATGTTGTCAAAAAAAGTACTTATAGTAGATGAACTACATTATTCAAAAGTTTACATCAACTTTGGATAATAACACAAATAAATGGAGTAGGCCTACTCTCTTTTCCCCTCTCCCTCTCCTGACAGCCAGTCGTATCCGTCTCATGCAGCTCAATGATCCTGGTGACTAATACCACTGCCTATAAATGCATCATTTGTAACTCAGAACCAACATCAGAACCAAAAAACAAACAACCACCAGTATTTGAGATGGGATGCTTTTATTCTGAAGAACACACTGACCGGAAGTACCGTGCAGCTGCTGCTTATGACAGCGGAACTCGGGTCTGTATAATTTGAGCTCACTGAAAGTGTTTTTACACGGTCTTGCCCTGCGACATGTCCTCTGTATATACCCCCCCTCTACTGCACACAAAGGTAAGAACTTAGAAACCTGAACACATCTTTATGCTGTCTCATGAACTGTCTTCCTTTAGCGTGAGAGTGACGGTCTAGTACCCCCATTGCTGCCATCATGCAGAACAGTTGAGCCGAGAGCTAGCTAACTAGAGCTTGCATGTCAAAGCTGTATTCGTGTATGCCATTTCGTGATATTGAAATCGGGAAATAACTGCTAGTAATTATTTCCATGACAGTCCCTTTTGTGGGGTGTTTTCAAGCTAAACTTTGGAGGTCTGTTTAAGATTGAGCAAGTACGAAAGCTAACGCTTACTGAAGTCAGAGGGCCATGTTAGGTCAGTGGGCTGGAAGTGGGAAGTAAAGGGAATATGAATGAACACAGGACAGATTAAAATCTTTAGTTTCTCAAAAAAAAGTCACCTATAACATCAGAGGTGGGAGAAGTACTCAAATATTGTACTTTAGTAGAAGTGCCCGAGTGTAAGTTAAAGTAAATGTCCTGCATTCAAAATGTTCTTCCAGTAAAGTAGAAAGTATTCTCATCTAAATGTACTTAAAGTAGCGACAGTAAAAGTAGTCATTGTTTGATTGGTCCATTTCAGAATAATATATCTGATATGTTTTATAATTATTGATCATTAAAGTGTTCTCAGAGCTGGTAAAGGTGCAGCTAGTTTGAATGGCTTT
Organism: Eleginops maclovinus; assembly: GCF_036324505.1. Taxonomy (NCBI): domain Eukaryota; kingdom Metazoa; phylum Chordata; class Actinopteri; order Perciformes; family Eleginopidae; genus Eleginops; species Eleginops maclovinus. Next base: position 15,256,324 of record NC_086362.1, on the reverse strand, counting down.
GTATACTGCAGGGTAGCTGCTGAATTTACTCCAGGTGAACTAAAGTCTGATTTCAGGGTTGATTATATTTACCATCATTAATCCAAATCTGTAAAGTAACTAAAGGGATTAAATACATGTAGTGCAGTAAAAGTACACCATTTACCTCTGAACTGTAGTCGAGTAGAAGTACAAAGTAGCATAAACTGGAAATACTCAAGTACAACATTTTCAAAATTGTAGTAAAGTTTTTTGAGTATATTTACTTAGTGACTTTACACCACTGAAAAGCCCAAGTAGCGTAATAAAATGAAGTACATTCACACTTTTACTTGAGTACTTCGATTGTATACCTCTACTCCATCTACATATTAGATTATTAGCTTATACAAACAAAATAAAAATAAACTAATAAATCAACTATGATGGCTTATTGTAGGTTAAAATATCCATCAGCACTTTTCAAAGTAATTAAACGAGTTCCACTTTTACCAGCTGTAAGCTAATAAGACAAAATAATGCATAAATAGTCATCATCTGGTGTTAAAAATACATTATTCTGGAATGGGCTTTAACACATGACAAGTACTTTTAGTTTTGGTACTTTGAGTAATTTCACTTGCCAATACTTATGCACTTTTACGTAAGTAAGGTTTTGATGCAGTACTTGTAACATAGTTTACACTGTAGTATTTTCTTATGAGTACTTCTTCCAACAGTGATAACACAATTTTTAACAGCAGTGTAGATCAAATATATCCACATAAAATAAAATAGTTAAAATGTTATCTTAAAGGCTTAACATTTTTGATACCTCAAATTAAGGATTTTAAACAGTTCAAGCTTTAGGTCAGTATTCACATTTTTTAATAATTGTTGAAAAACTTATATAGTTTAAATACACAATTTCAGTATCATTTTTTTTACAAATTCATAACAAATTACACATGTTTTCAAAGTCAAGCATTGGTGGTTGTTGCTCGGGGAGGGATTATATCACACAGTATTGTCACTGTCATAAAATGACTTAGCACTTTGGAGCAGACCCTCAGCCTCCTCCTAAACTAACCTGTAAAATATGTGGAAATTCAGGATTTGAGGGCCCCGTAAAGAGCTTCTTTTATCAGTTCACCTTTCACACAGATAACGCCTCTCAAGGAAATGACTTGCCATTGAACCTGATCTCTTATTCTGTTGAATTGAAATGAGCAGGCTAAACTTGTCCAACATTCAGATACACATTTCCATTCAAGACTTGTAATGATTGATTGGTTTAAAGTTTAATCAGATTGCTCAAGCACATTTTCAGTTATGTAAGGTTTGTAAAATACGGGCCAAGAGTTCACTAACCCTCAGACTAATCCATTTCCACACATGCAAAGACCCCAGATTGTAGGCTAGGTCTTGTAAATAACCCTCTTTATGCGTTGTTTCATATTACTTGTATTTTTTTGCTTTAGATTTGTACTGGCGAACAGAGGAGGATGTCTGCAACTGTGAATAATCCTTTTCGACATATAGTTGAGCCCTTGGACCCCAAGGACCCAACACAGCAGTTTTACAATCTTTCCAAACTTGGAGATCCAAGATATGGTAACAGCAGTTCTTTAGTATATGCATATATGAAACTTCTTTAAAGGGTAATTTTGGTTTTTGATATGAACTTAACACAAAAAGTATTTGAAAGGTTTGGTAGTTAATTCTTTGTTGTAACAATGCTTCTTGGCTATAAATGTTATAGCGTTTGAAACCTGTTTTCTTACCTTTCAAATGGTGCCACATTTGTGAGGAACATGCATTTGTGGGAGGAGCAGCAGAGCTGAGTATGTGGGTTGCGCCCATGAAAAATGTGACAAAGCTCCTCTGCCAATGCCAAACTGCTTTTTTTGCTGTTGACCCTTTTCGTGTTTGGTGGATTGTATGACTGAAGTCTGATGAAACAAGACATATTGGCAACAATTTGTTGATGAATAATGAATGAATGTAGCAAGCAGCCTTTGTAGCGTGTGGAAGAACCATACACAGCCACAACAACCTCTCCTCACCAGCCTGATAACACTGCTGTGGGATGGCATCCCATTTTTCAACCAGTATTTGTCCCAAGTCAGCCAGCCTGGTTGTGTTGGTCACTCTGGCATGGACAGCACGCCCAAGCTGATCCAACAAGTGTTCAATGGAGTCGAGGTCAACACTGCATGCAGGCCATTCCTTCCTCTCCACTCCTACTCTAATGGTGCAGCAATCAGCAGTGTTCTCCGCGTCTTCTCCACACTGTGACCCTAAGATCCAAGTTCCGTAGACAGAATCTGGACTCATCGCTGAACTTCATGTTCCTCCACATGTTGAAGTTCCAGTGCAAGTGGGCCTGACAGTGAAGGGCAGTCAAGGCAGGCCTCCTGGCAGCCGTACAAGACTGGAGATTGGCTGCAGTTTGGCATTGGCAGAGGAGATATGTCACATTTTTCATGGGCACAACCCAATGTTCTTCACAAATCTGGCACCATTTGAAAGGCAAGAAAACCGACTTTCCAACGCTATAACATTTATTGTTACAACAAAAGAAATGATCTACCAAACACAAATTTCCTTACTTTTTTGTGTTAAGTTTATCTACTGTATTCCAGCAAGGTTCACTGTCAATCTGTTGTTCAGAGCGTCTCCCGTTCTCCATCCGGGTCCTCCTGGAGTCTGCTGTCAGGAACTGTGATGAGTTCCTGGTGAAGAGCTCAGATGTGGAAAGCATCTTGAACTGGAAGCAAACCCAGACTCAAACTGTAGAGGTCCCGTTCAGACCGGCTCGAGTCATCCTGCAGGACTTCACGTGAGTGGACCCCTCTCTTCGCAATAGTGTCAGTGATTTGCTCCAAAGGATTTTAGCAATTGAATGATCACTAAACAAAGTCCTGTTGTGTAGTAAAGCTTTTTATGTAACACATATCATTGACAATTCTACACGTATGTCTCCGAGTCGCATGGAGTGTAACTTATTCTGTGAAAACAGATTCTAATGTCTTTTTTGTCTTATGATCTTCTGGAGGAACAATAACCCTGATGATGTCATGTTATCAGGGTAATCTGAGTTTGGGCTCGGAGACATAACATTTCTAACAGAAAACCCGTTTTACACACAACAATTTGGATTATAAGAGACATGGTCCTTTGTTATTCAGAGAGGCTCTAACAGAAAGATAACTATTGAGTTGCACTATGGGAAATGTAATATCCAGTGTTTTTGCTGGTTGACCCTACCCTTGACCATTTTGGGAAATTATCTTTATTGTATAATTATACACAACTTGAAGGATAAGTCTGGTAATCTTCTATAGTTGCATTGTTTTGCATCAAATCTCCTCTACACAGCCAAACTAGCAGCTTTTAAAAAATATATATATACAGCCGTGGCAAAAATTGAGAGAACTCCAAATTTTTCTGAAATCTTATCTCTACATGTATTGCAGCCACTCCAGTGTCTCTCGAATTCCAACACAGAGAACAATTGTCAGTCATTTATAGAATACAATGAAAACTAGAAAAATCATTTAACTCAAAGACATTCGTATAAATAATAAAACAAGAGAAAATTATAATGCTGAAGTGACTATGGTGAAAGAATAGTATACTTTTCAAGCCCATGCCTGATATTATTGATGTGTTCTCCTTAGGTAATTCATGACCAAGTCTAAATAATGATATTGAGTTGACAACTTTCTTTTCCTCTCTCCTTTTAGTGGGGTTCCTGCTGTGGTGGACTTTGCTGCCATGCGTGACGCAGTGATGAAACTCGGCGGGGACCCAGAGAAGATTAATCCTGTCTGCCCTGCTGACCTTGTCATCGATCACTCCATCCAAGTGGACTTTAACAGAAAGTAAGACCAGGGGCCTCATTTATAAAAGATGGCGTACGCCAATTTCTAAGCAGTCTTTGCGATTTATAAAAAACAAACTTGATGAAAATGTGTGGTCTTCTAGGGACACTCTGACCCATGCGTACGCACAGAAATGGGAGAGATGAGAAACTACAACACTGTTGGCAGAAGGAAGAATCGAGAGAAACATGTGAAAATAATACCTTGGATTGAAATATTACCTCATGTATCATGAAGAATTCATTTACAAAAATTGCTAAAAAACTATCTTAAAACAATCAAACGTTTTTGTTAGTGCACACAAAAACATAACTTTGAGAAATAAATTAATATGGATATGTTATTGAAAACCACCCCTCGAATATATTCTCTTGCATGTTATGAAATGTATTCTCATAAATGATTGCATGGTTTTACTATTGAAATGCACAGGGTTACATCAGAGTACCAGATTCACAGGTGTAAAACCCTGTGAATCTGTCACATTGGACGTTAATAGTAAAGGTATTCTTTATATATATTTTTTCATAATTAAATAAATTAAGGTATTTTTTTTGTTTTCATTTGTTTTAATATTCCTTGAATTCAACAATATAGAATGCCGGAGCTGTGTGTCACCCTAGATTTTCTGAGACATTTTTAAGGGTAAAGTGACAGAATTGATGTCACAGTGATATTTAAGTTGTTTGTTACACATATCAATTTTATCAACAAATGTTTTCACAACAGGTTAAATGTAATAAAGAACCTGTTATGTAAGCATTATAATTCTTAAATGGCTTGAATCTTACCTTTTTTTTTTTTAGCAACAAGAAACAAGCTTTTGAAATATAGCTCGTTAAGTCACATGTTTTAGCCTGGCACACAGACATTTTGGATATGTTGTTATGACAACACAAAATAACATGACCAGAGGCCTGTAAGACAAAACCAGTCCAACAGACCCTGGATATGTTTGAGTTATCTGTTATCTAAACCCAACAAATGCAATCTCGTGTTTGAACTGTTTCCTTAACATCAGTGAAAAAGATGTAAAGGAAAATTATGAGGTCTTATGAAAAGACAACCACTTCCTAACAGAATCCGACTGCACTTATTCTGCTCAATGTTCTTATGGTGTAGAGGCTGATGTTATCATTGTGCATCTGCTGTGGGAAAACTACCATTTTCCCTAGATCGATTTAAAAAGAACCCATGTAGATATTTTGCTCATTTGTTTTTAAGGACTTCATTACTAAGGTTTGAATCAAAATAAGAAATTGTGGGCACACGCTCACTCTATCTATCAGGGTGAGCTAAGCAGCTAGGACCCAAGTGCAGGACAGATACAAGTTTAAATCAAAAATACCTTATTTTCAAGGCTAACAAAATGCATATACAGTCCGAAATCTCTTCCTCGTGAACGCAACAATCCCACAAACACTAACAGACAAACCAGAACTGAAATACATGCAGAACTAATCAGAGGATAAGACACTGCTGTGCTGGGCAGGAAAACACAATTTCACCAGGTGAACACAATCGGTAATCAGACATGAAGCAGACACAGACATGAGACAGGGGGGGGGGGGCATCTTTCTAAATAATACACACATAGACAGATTGTGACACTATCCACTTGTGTTAATTTACAAAAAACCCAATTATTATGATTTGAATTCAACGATTTTAATGAATAATACTATTATTCACTACTGTAAGCAGAACTAGGAACATTTGAAAACAAAAGCAAGTATTTTACTGCAACCAAGATTCATCAAGCTCTTTTGACCATAGGTTTATAGATATCTATATACAGTGGGGAGAACAAGTATTTGATACACTGCCGATTTTGCAGGTTTTCCCACTTACAAAGCATGTAGAAGTCTGTATTTTTTATCATAGGTACTCTTCAACTGTGAGAGACGGAATCTAAAACAAAAATCCAGAAAATCACATTGTATGATTTTTAAATAATTAATTTGCATTTTATTGCATGACATAAGTATTTGATCACCAACCAACCAGTAAGAATTCTGGCTCTCACAGACCTGTTAGTTTTTCTTTAAGAAGCCCTCCTGTTCTCCACTCATTACTTGTATTAACTGCACCTGTTTGAACTCGTTACCTGTATAAAAGAGACCTTTGATGAAGCATGGAGGTGGAAACATCATTCTTTGGGGATGCTTTTCTGCAAAGGGGACAGGATGACTGCACCGTATTGAGGGGAGGATGGATGGGGCCATGTATCGCGAGATCTTAGCCAACAACCTCCTTCCCTCAGTAAGAGAATTGAAGATGGGTCGTGGCTGGGTCTTCCAGCATGACAACGACCCAAAACACACAGCCAGGGCAACTAAGGAGTGGCTCCGTAAGAAGCATCTCAAGGTCCTGGAGTGGCCTAGCCAGTCTCCAGACCTGAACCCAATAGAAAATATTTGGAGGGAGCTGAAAGTCCGTATTGCCCAGTGACAGCCCCGAAACCTGAAGGATCTGTATGGAGGAGTGGGTCAAAATCCCTGCTGCTTGTCCATACCTGGTCAAGAACTACAGGAAACGTATCAAATACTTATGTCATGCAATAAAATGCAAATTAATTACTTAAAAATCATACAATGTGATTTTCTGGATTTTTGTTTTACATTCCGTCACTCACAGTTGAAGAGTACCTATGATAAAAATGACAGACTTCTACATGCTTTGTAAGTGGGAAAACCTGCAAAATCGGCAGTGTATCAAATACTTGTTCTCCCCCCTGTGGATGGATGGATGGATGGATATATAATCCGTTTTTTGTGGCTTTAACTCACAATTTCTTTTTCCGTTAGGTCTGATAGCCTGCAGAAAAACCAGGACTTGGAGTTTGACCGCAACAGAGAGAGATTTCAGTTCTTAAAGGTACGTCTAGAGGACAGTGTGGGGTCTGTATGTCTGATTTTTATAGTTAATTTTGAACATATTTTCTAACTTCTTTGCCTCTCCTCCCCAGTGGGGCTCTAAAGCCTTCAGGAACATGCGGATCATCCCTCCCGGTTCAGGAATTGTTCACCAGGTCAACCTGGAGTACCTGGCCAGAGTGGTGTTTAACTTTGACGGGTACTTCTACCCAGACAGCCTGGTGGGCACAGACTCCCACACCACGATGATTGATGGACTCGGCGTCCTGGGCTGGGGTAAGACAGTGTTTTTTTAGTTGGTATTTATGAGTCAGTCAAGAAAAAAGTATATCACATAAGATAATTTAAGAAAGGATACACTGTTACTGATGCCCTTAGGGAAAATCAGGTGTTATCTTATCACAGGAAGTACAGTTTGTCCTGGCAGAATATGTATAAATATTATTTTCAATTCAGGATTGTGGTGCCACATTTTTGGGCGGCAGTGGCTCAGTCAGTAGGCACTTGGTCTTGGGACCGAAAGGTCGCCGGTTCAAGTCCCGATCGGACCAAAGAAAAATATGGAGTGAGCTGGTAGCTGGAGAGGTGCCAGTTCTCCTCCTAGGCCACTGCCGAGGTGCGCTTGAGCAAGGCACCTAACCTCTATCTGCTCCCTTGGCGCCGGGTACCTGGCTGCCTCTCTGCTCTGCCACCTCTCCTCTGCATGTGGTTGTGTGTGCATGTATATCCTCTGTGTGTTTAATGTGTGTCAACACAACAGAGTAGAGAAAGCAATTTAAAAAGTATGTCTTCTTCTATGTCTTCATTTCCTACCCTTCAAATCCGATTTTGTGGACTTGTGTCTTTTTTGGTACAGATCATCATAAAAAAATCCCAACTCATTGTAAATATATTTTTCAATGATAATAAGAAAAACTATACAAATATTATAAATCACTTCAATATGGTAAATCAAATCGTGATTGCAGTATCAGTCATAATTATCCCAACAAGTTATATTTTCTGAATCATCCTAGCTAACGACAACACCACAATTACCAAGACAACTTCCCTTGAACGGATCATTAATGGTGAGTTCCTAAATATTTGACTTGAAATCCTCAGGTGTGGGTGGAATTGAGGCGGAGGCTGTAATGCTGGGTCAGCCAATCAGCATGGTACTTCCTGAGGTGGTGGGATACAAACTGTCCGGTACCCCAAACCATTTCATAACCTCCACTGACATCGTCCTCACTGTCACTAAGGTAATTACAATATATAGACACATTTGATTATTTTGTTGTGTTTTATTGAGCAGCACAATCTGATGTTTCTCCTCCCCTTTGTGTTTGTAGCATCTCCGTCAGGTGGGTGTTGTTGGAAAGTTTGTGGAGTTTTTTGGCCCGGGTGTTTCTCAGCTGTCCATCGCTGACAGAGCCACCATCGCCAACATGTGTCCAGAGTACGGCGCCACGGCAGCCTTCTTCCCCGTGGACGATGTCAGCGTCCAGTATCTGGAGCAGACCGGTGGGTGCTGGGCTGATTTAATAAACTGATTTTTTAAACATAATGTTGAACGGTGACATTTGAGCCACAAGTTTGACTTGATTTGAAACATGACCATGACATGTTTCCTTTAGCACCATCAATATACAAAAGTTTAGATATTTTAACCAAAAAAGCAGCTTTGACTTTTGAAATTAACAGTGTATGCATAAATGCATAAAAGACTTAGGGACTTCAGAATGTGATGTCATCAACGGAAATGGGTTTAAATATGGTTGGTTGGCTCTGTGATGTCACCGGCTGTAACAGACACTCCTATGATCAACGAACAAAACAAAAAAGAACCATTGGATTACATGTTATTCTTTTAAACTAACAGGGAGACGTTGCGTACATCAGCAAAAGACGCTGAATTTGTTGTTTTGTTAGAACTCAGTTAGCATCACAATCTGTCTTACCTCTGTCTTGATGACTCTATAGTCCGCCCCCCCCCATTTTAAATTACCGACAGTAAGTGTAAACACTATCTCCAAACATACAGTGAAGGAAATAAGTATTTGATCCCCTTGCAAAACATGCCTTAGTACTTGATGGAGAAAGCCTTGTTGAACAGCACAGAGGTCAGATGTTTCACCAGGTTTGCTCACATCTCAGGAGGGATTTTGGTCCTCTCCTCTCTGCAGATTCTCTCCGAATCCTTAAGGTTTGGAGGCTGACTCTTGGCAACTGGAAGCTTCAGCTCCCTCCTCAGATTTTCTATGAGATGGAGGTCCGGAGACTGGCTAGGTCCCTCCATCACCTTAATTGGCTTCTTCTGTAGCCACTCCTTAGTTGCCTTGGCCGTATGTTTTGGGTCTTTGTCGTGCTGGAAGACCTATCCATGTCCCATTTTCAGTGTCTTCACTGAGGGAAGGAGGTTATCAGCCAATATTTTACGATACATGGCCCCCTCCATTATCCCCCCGATGCGGTGAATCGCCCTGTCCCCTTAGCAGAGAACCCCCCCCCCAAAGCATAATGTTTCCACCTCCATGCTTGATGCTGGGGATGGTGTTCTCCGGTTAATAGTCAGAATTTCTCTTCCTCCAAGCACGACATGTTGAGTTGATCCCTAAGATCTTGATGTTGGTCTCATCTGACCACATCACCTTCTCATAAGCCTTCGCTGAATCCTTCAGAGGATCACCGGCAGACTTCAGACGGCCTGTGCATGTGCCTTCTTGAGCAGGGTACCTTGCGGCACTGCAGGATTTTAATCCATTATGGCGTAGTGTGTTACCAATAGTTTTCTTGGCGACTGTGGTCCCAGCTGCCTTCAGATCATTAACAAGTCCCTCCTGTGTAGTTACTGGCTGATCCCTCACCTTTCTCATGATCATTGATACCCCAAGAGGCAACATCTTAGATCAGGGGTGTCCAAACTTTTTTCACTGGGGCCCTCACTAGAGGTGAGGTTTTTTGCCTCATTAGTTAAGTTAAAAGTTAGCAATATCAGTCAAATGTAGGTTAATTATTGTTGATACTTCAATGTGCTTTAAGACAGCCTACATCTCAGCTCTCCGTAGGGTTTACTTTATATTGTTGGCAGCTCATCCCTTAAAACAGAAGCCTCAGATTGCTTATAATCAGAGGAAATATGAAGGGTTTAATTCAAGCTTATGTAAATAAGTTATTGGCTTTTTCAACAACTTAAGATTTGTTAGAAAATGTTTTCAACATGAATTGCACTGATTCTTGAGATTCGGGACAAAACTACTTTTGAAAAGTAAAAAAAAACAATTTACATTAGTCATTTTAATTGGATATCTTTATAAACACGGGTGTTATCTATCATGCCATGAAAAGGAACAGGTTTTTTAATGAACCACTTTTCATAAAAAAATACTTTTACTTACTGAGTAACTTGACAATTGTCAACTTCGTCTGACGCATGAAAATGTTTGTTTTTTAGTTTGATCAATTCAAAAACACTGAAACATCTTTAAGCATGTAGAACTGGTGTGCCTCAGCAAAGTTAAGTGATAAATGTACATTGCATAGACTTTTAATATTATTTTTCATTGTTTTGGAACAAGCCATTTCAAATTATCTTCATTTAGTTTACTCATTTTTTAATTTTAACCATATAAAATCAGTGGCTTTGCACAAACAAGACACTAATGCATGTAGATCATTTGGAGTTTTAATATATGAACACACTCAATTGAACAAAAGCCAAAAGAATTTCTTTTAAAAAAGGAAAAACCTTCATCTTACGGTGTTGACACACAACTGACGGTGTTGACACACAACTGACGGTGTTGACAAACTAATGGAAAATTAAACTTATTAAAGATATTTCTCTACTTTTGACATGAAAAAGGTAGAGAGTATCAAGGGAAAGAATGTCAAGCTTAAGAACACCTGGTGACAGGATTTTTAAGGCACACATGAAAAGGTCAAAATGTTCCTGGTCTCAAAAGAGAAAACAAATGTAGACCATCTGGAGGTCCTCTATAGGTGATCTATACAGTATTTTAACTAAACTGTATATCTAACTGAACTGAGGACACAATAAGCTGAGGACTAACTTAGAAAGCTATTTAATACTGTTAATTGTGTAAAAAGTGTAACAGGATCCATAATTCTCCCCATGTTTCCTGACTCCTTCCAATGGCTCACTGAAAAAAGTGAGCAGTTGCACTCATGAGGTTAGTGTTTCTGTAAATCTCAATTGGTTGAAATATCTGTTATAATCCAGCTATGCTCTAACACAGGGGTTCAGACAAATAAATCATCTTCTTTTTTCCAAAGGGCCTCAGGCAGGTAAGTTCTATTGCTTCAATTTCTCTCGACACGTAAGTAAATAAATAATTGCATCTATTTTATCTTATGTAGATATTTATATAATTGGTTGTCTAACCTGCAGGACTTGGGCATTGGACAAGAGGTGTTGAACATGTCTGTGCTCTATGAAATCCATAACATCAGGGGTTATGGCATAGAGTTCCCTAGTCCGACTTGCTTGGAGAGGACATGCTGTCCCTGTCAGTTTCAGAAGGACATCTTTCAGTGGACAGAAACAGACATCCCTTCTCCCATGTTTTGGGTGAAAATTGGCAGTAGGACCACAGGGATGTAAAAACTTGACTTTGATATCTTGGTGCTCTATACAGTGGGGCAAAAAAGTATTTAGTCAGCCACCAATTGTGCAAGTTCTCCCATTTAAAAAGATGAGAGATGCCTGTAATTTTCATCATAGGTACACTTCAACTATGAGAGACAGAATGAGGAAAAAAAATCCAGGAAATCACATTGTAGGATTTTTAAAGAATTAATTGGTAAATTCCTCGGTAAAATAAATATTTGGTCACCTACAAACAAGCAAGATTTCTGGCTCTCACAGACCTGTAACTTCTTCTTTAAGAGGCTCCTCTGTCCTCCACTCGTTACCTGTATTAATGGCACCTTTTTGAACTCGATATCAGTATAAAAGACACCTGTCAACAACCTCAAACAGTCATACTCCAAACTCCACTATGGCCAAGACCAAAGAGCTGTCAAAGGAGACCAGAGACAAAATTGTAGACCTGCACCAGGCTGGGAAAACTGAATCTGCAATAGGTAAGCAGCTTGGTGTGAAGAAATCAACTGTGGGAGCAATTATTAGAAAATGGAAGACATACAAGACCACTGCTAATCTCCCTCCATCTGGGGCTCCACGCAAGATCTCACCCCGTGGGGTCAAAATGATCACAAGAACGGTGAGCAAAAATCCCAGAACCACACGGGGGGACCTAGTGAATGACCTGCAGAGAGCTGGGACCAAAGTAACAGAGGCTACCATCAGTAACACACTACGCCGCCAGGGACTTAAATCCTGCAGTTCCAGACATGTCCCCCTGCTTAAGCCAGTACATGTCCAGGCCCGTCTGAAGTTTGCTAGAGGGCATTTGGATGATCCAGAAGAGGATTGGGAGAATGTCATATGGTCAGATGAAACCAAAATAGAACTTTTTGGTAAAAACTCAAGTCGTCGTGTTTGGAGGAGAAAGAATGCAGAGTTGCATCCAAAGAACACCATGCCTACTGTGAAGCATGGGGGTGGAAACATCATGCTTTGGGGCTGTTTTTCTGCAAAGGGACCAGAACGACTGATCCGTGTAAAGGAAAGAATGAATGGGGCCATGTATCGTGAGATTTTGAGTGAAAACCTCCTTCCATCAGCAAGGGCACTGAAGATGAAGCGTGGCTGGGTCTTTCAGCATGACAATGATCTCAAACACACCGCCAGGGCAACGAAGGAGTGGCTTCGTAAGAAGCATTTCAAGGTCCTGGAGTGGCCTAGCCAGTCTCCAGATCTCAACCCCATAGAAAATCTTTGGAGGGAGTTGAAAGTCCGTGTTGCCCAGCGACAGCCCCAAAACATCACTGCTTTAGAGGAGATCTGCATGGAGGAATGGGCCAAAATACCAGCAACAGTGTGTGGAAACCTTGTGAAGACTTACAGAAAACGTTTGACCTCTGTCATTGTCAACAAAGGGTATATAACAAAGTATTGAGATGAACTTTTGTTATTGACCAAATACTTATTTTCCACAACCATTTGAAAATTAATTCTTTAAAAATCCTACAATGTGATTTCCTGGATTTTTTTTTCTCATTCTGTCTCTCATAGTTGAGGTATACCTATGATGAAAATGACAGGCCTCTCTCATCTTTTTAAATGGGAGAACTTGCACAATTGGTGGCTGACTAAATACTTTTTTGCCCCACTGTATCTACATCAATGGACTTTCCTAACCACCAGTGATCATCATACACCACTGCAAGCCAATCTCCTGTCTCAATACTGTTGATAGTTATATCAACTATAACACCCTCTGGACCTTTCAATGGCTCCTCTTCCATTTCTTCCACCATATCCTCCATTTCATCTACCGAATCTCCTCCTTCTCCCATCTCTTTTTCCATCTCCTCCATCAACATGGTCAATGGACGTCTCTTCCTGGCCCTTGCATCAGTCTGTTGCTCCTCCGAGCAGTCTCGTACACAAAAAGTAGTTGGAGAAAAGCATTGGCAATCCAATGGCTTACTGCAAAAGCATGATAGCTGTCTGTGGCAGATGCTATTTTGATGTGAGATTACCTGGTTTATTTGTCTTGTTGATGGAACCTGTTCAGGTGTTGTGGAAGAAGTGTGTCATATGTCTCAGAGTTTCCTTCCAAAATATGATACAGTTGAACACCATTCAAACTGTTCGAGATCTTCTCAAAGAAATATTTTCCATCCACAACATCATTTCCACGCAGAACCAAGGAGTCTGCAGTTCTTTTTACAGTTCCCCCAATGCCGTCGGGGGTACCTTTTCCGTGGGATGTTGGGAAATAATTCCATGTGGTTCTGGTGAAGCCAAGAGTGGGTGGTACTTCAGAAAGGAGGTAAAAGTTTTTCTTATTCTTATACTGCTTACTGGGGCCATCTGACCAGAAGTGCACAGTAGTAACTGATGGACATTTAGTCCGTATATCTCGGAGGACAGGATCCATGTGAGTCCATATTGCTGCAGCATCTTGTCTCTTAGACTCTGAGACCGAGCAAAAGGCCACCTTTTCACCCCTGGTGTAATACATTCCAGTATGAAGAGTTAACTGAGGTAAGTTCTGGCCAAAATGGCAAGCCTGAATTTCAGAGGCATATTTACACTTCCATGATTCTGAAAAATCAACATGTAAAACAACTGTGCTCTCACTGCATGTTTTAATCAAATCTCTGTATGCTTTTGCCTGATTGTGAACCAGGCACACATGTGTTGTTGTCTCACTTCTTAGTTTCTCCTCATACAGATGAAGTAACTCTGAAAGACTCCCACTATGCATGTTAAGTTTCATGTTGAAGTGAATCCCACTGGCTGTTTGGTCTTGAACTCGCTCCCACTGCCGCCAGTGAACACTGATTCCACTTATTTCTGGAGCCAGAGCTGTATGCTTGGTTTTGCATGGTAAGCAATTGCGAAGAAGGCAGGCCTCATTTGCTGGAGTGCAACAAACTAAGTGAAAACTATCCCCCAGTTTGGTTTATTTTAGTACACCCGATGACCTTAGAACCTGAAGCATCAAGTCTGCATTTTCATGATGACGACACAGACAAGTACTTCTGTCAGATGCCTTCGGTGCTGTAACATAGTAGGGCCGCAGAGCACAGAAGGAGGAGTAACTCAGCTTCACGCTCGGGTTCTTCTTGAGAAAGTCACTATGGAGGTTCAGCATTGAGTCTGTTAAAATCATCCGTTGATGTTTCATCTTGTTCCTTGTGATGGTGTCTGTCTTATCAGTTGTCATGCGAGATGAGTTTACAATGAACTCCTTAACAGTATGGCTGATACGTTGGAGATATGTTGCCGCCTTCTTTGTTGTCTGTTTTTTGTCATTCATTAACTTGTAGCTAACACCAAACTGGCGAACCCTATGAAGAAGCTGATACTTCTTTAAAACCTTGCCTGATAATGCCAGTTGTGGGTGACCAGATTTAGCAATGGCACGTCTCTGTGCCACAGGCGTTGTTTTATTCATTTTCAGCTCTCGGCAGAGAACATTGTGGAAAAGAAGAGATTTCCTAATGTTAGGGTTCCTAAGTTGGCTTCCTGCTATCATCCTGTCTGTTGCTGTTCGTGGAGAATCTACTATCAATTTATCACTTCGTTTATCATTTGATTTGTCAATTTGAGCCTTTTTCTTTATCCGCCATTTCTGATTTTTAGCCTGTTTCTCTCTTTTGTCAATTTCCCAATCTTTTCTTTCAATGCTTTCACCTCCCTCGAGTGCCGTTTTCTGGTTTTTATCTTCTCCCTCATGGCTGCAACAGTATGCCTGCTGGTAGTTGGCTCCTCGTTCTGCTCTGGACTATCTGGTGGGGTATCTATTTCCTGCATAGCTCTGGACCTCCTAGACTTTCTCTGTGCTTTCCTCCAATATTTTCTGCGATGACGCTTTTCTCTTGGTCCTAATTGTCCTACTTGTTTGACAGTTTTCTTTAGGACCCTCTCTTTCCACCTTTCTCTCTCCTTTTTTCTAAATTCTCCCTTCTGCTCTGGGTTGCTGTTTAACCTTTCTTTCCTTTTTCTCTGGTATTCTCTGTTTCTTTTCCTTTGATCTTCAACTGATAGTTTTTTTCTAGCCATGTTTGCCTACGGTACAGATAAAAGCATGCATTTTAGCTGCAATTTGGCATTTTACATATTTTCAGTCAATTAACATGTAGTTATTAGATCATAATCAAGTTATGCAGTTATTTTGCATTACTTTAGTATAAGGATTATTTGAATAACTTGAGTATTTAGAGCACTTTTCAACTCCGTCAGCTTACATGTCAACACCGTCAGACAAAATATCTGAAGGAGTTGACGCCTGACGGAGTTGACGAAACTACATGTTTTTTCAATCTAATCATGTCTAGTACATGGTAGCCATTTTGATTTCCCTCAGTTGCCGACTGCCACTACAAACTAAACTAAAATACTAACTTCTATTTCAAAATTCTTGATTGAAATAATCCCTAATTTGAAGACAGTGTTGACACATAAAAGCTGTGACCACAGGGATTTCAACTTGTTTTCTGAATATTTAACAAAAATGTTTACCTTACGAGACCATGTGGTGTATTGCTGCATCCATCAAGAGAAAGAAGTCAAAAAGGGGGTCCTCAGGGTTATAGCTGACCAAGATATGCCTGATTTATTTCAAATTTGAAAAAAATCTGACGGAGTTGACATGAAGTGAGGACACTACTTTGAAAGGCTGTTGTTAATGGATAAAATAATGCAATGTTCACTTTAAGCATTTTGTGATCTCTTATTAAGCCATCCAATTAACTTCAAATACATTTTTGTGCATTTTTGCCATTTTTTAACACTTCTTTTTGCTGTTTGATACTGTGACCTCTAACGGAGGACAAGTTCATTTGCATGGACTTTCATTGTACAGTGCCGGTATTTTATGAATTATTATGAAATAATATAAATACATACAAAACTAAGTGTGTAAACACTCACAGATCTTTCATAACCAACGTTTAAAGCCTTTTTAAATGAAATAATTTATTGATTTTAAGGAAAATTGCAACATTTAGACGGGAGACATGTTTTCTCCCTAATTTCAAGAATCAGTGATTGATTGAATTGATTTGACATCGGGTTCATTAACACATGTATACTATATACTGCTGTGGAATAAAGGCTTACATAAATATTTAGGAAGTACATTATAAGACAAGCACAAGATTCAGGTGTGGGCCATATTCCATTAAACATTTTGGATTTGCTGAGGGCCGATTCAAATTGGCCAGTGGGCCGCATTCGGCCCCTGGGCTGTAGTTTGGAAACCCCGGTCTTGGATGGTGGAGCCTGAGATTGAGGGTGATTGCTGGTCATTTTGTGCTTCTTCCATTTTCTAATAATCTCTCTCTCACCAAGCTGCTTGCTGGTGGTCTTGACTTCCACTCCAGCCTCATGCTGGTCTACAATCTTGTCCCGGATGTCCTTAGATATTAGATCCACCATTATCACACGACCTGTCTATGGACTTACAGTGGACTTATTTAACCGATCCGTGGGAGCCAGAATTCTTATTGGTTGCAAGGGGATCAAATAATTATTTCCCCCAGTTAGATGCAAATCAGTTCATATCTTTTTTGTATGTACATTTCTGGATTTTCTTTGTGATATAATGTTTCTCACTGTTAAAATAAACATACCATTAAAACTGTTCTGTTCAACTGTTAATTTCTTTGTAAGTGGGCAAACTTACAAAATCTGCAGGGGATCAAATACTTGTTTCCTTCACTGTAAGTAACGGGGATCGGTCAATTCTTCCCTCTATTCATATGGACAACGGCTGCTGCTGCACTGCGGTTCACATTCCTTACACGGAGTCAATTTGCATTGTTCAATTACTGACTTGAGATGTTAAATGAAAGGGATCCCCAATTTGTCAGATTTTCTACAGAATATTATTTTCAAAATGTTTTTCCATTTTGTTGTATGCAGGGCGAGACGCAGAGAGGCTGGCCTATATCACAAAGTACCTGAAGGCAGTGTCGATGTTCAGAGACTACAACAATGTGTCCCAGGATCCAGATTTCACCAGGGTCTGTCTCCACAACACTTTGTCTGTTTCAGTTATAGATTGTTGAGCCCATAAAAGAAAGATTGATTAAGACTTACTTTTAACAGGTAGACCCTGTTGTATTAATACCCAAAAGAAACAACAGAGACTTTCTTTTTTATCATAATAGAAGGAGATACCAGGGTGTCGAGATGTTCTTTCAATCTGTGGGCGACAAGTAGTAAACATAAGAAATATACAGAGTTTCTGCAGACTCTTGTATTTCTTCAGGAATCTTAAAAATAAGCAGTTATTGCCATTTAAATGATGTAAATAAATTTCCCAAAAGTCTTTAAAAAGCTGATACGAGGGAAGTGCAATTAAATGAATCTGCAATTCTTTTAATCTCCAAAGAATGTGTATCACTCATAATACAGCCATGTTTTATGTTACAATTCACAAAGGGACTGTTGTTGTTTTCGTCATGTGTGTGTATTATAAAGGTCAGAGTGGCATTGGAAAGTCTTAAATTTCACCTACAGTTTTTAATTGTAGGAAACCTAAACTAATATTAAGAATAACAAGTTTTGTTAAAAAAAATACTACAGTTTTAAATGTAAATGTATATAAGATAAATGAACTACCACGACTGATATATTGTGATACCTCTCCTTCTCTCAGATTGTGGAGTTGGATCTGACTACAGTGGTTCCATGCTGCAGCGGCCCCAAAAGACCTCAGGACAGAATTGCTGTGTCTGAAATGAAGACAGACTTTGAATCCTGCCTGGGAGCAAAGGTATGCTCACGTTATAAAGCAGGCTGGGACCATACCAAGGTGTTTCGATGTACCAAGGTATTGAGAATTTGTCCTCTATCTATAGAACTGATCCATTAGCTCAGATATGGTAGTGTACGTCTTCAGCCACCAGAGGTCAGGCTCTTCTTGTAGAACAGCAAACTGCAAGGCCTAAACATAACGTTACAGCAGCGGTGGAAGAAGTATTCAGATGCTTTACTAGAGTAAAAGTACCAAGACCTTATTGTCAAAATACTTCATTACGAGAAGGAACCCTTAATGGTCCCACAGAGGGGGAAATAAACATTTGCATTTGACCCATCCTAGTGTTAAGAGAAGCGGGCTGCCATATGTACGGCGCCCGGGAGCAGTGTAGGGACCGATGCCTCGGTAGCACTTGGTCTTTCTGGGACTTTTATCTGGTGACTTTCCAGTTCTCAAGCCAAGTCCCTATGGAATTCCCCACCACTGCCACAAGTAAAAATCCTGTATTCAAAAAGTATTATCAGCAAAATGTAACTGAAGAATAAAAAGTAAAAGTATTCATTGTGCAGAAAATAGTCTCTGTTTATAAATATATTTATCCATGTGACATTTCTAGAGGTGCTTTTGATTAAAAGTATCTAAAGCTGTTAGATAACTTCAGTGGAGTAAAAATACTTTATTTCCCTTTTAAATCTAGTGGAGTAGAAGTATAAAGTAGCATCAAATAGAAACACTCGAGAACAATTTTGAGGTTCTTTTACTCTTTCAACCACAAAGGCAGCTTATTAGCTTCATGATTCACACATTGACCTGGAGCTCAACGTTTTAACGTTTGCTTTTGTTGTTTTTCTAATGAATTTATTTACAGTAGTGAGATGTCAGGAATTTATGAAGGACAAACAAAAAATAATCCAAGCCTTTTATGAAGAATGAAGCATTCAGTAATTCAGATGTCTTATTGTTTACATACACATGCTCCTAAGCCTGTGAAAAATAAGGTTACACATTTAACATAAAATATGATAAAGCATGTACAGGCAAAGTACACATGTAGGTAATACATGAATTTAGACACGACAATAAGACTGTGAAGTCAAATGCAGTTTTATAATCACTTGTCTGCAGGACTGGGATTACCTTTTAGTACTGTTTGGAACCTGGTGAAATGTTCCTTTTAGTATTAAGTATATAAACAATTAAACTATTATCACATGTCTGTTCCAATTCAGTCTTGCTTTTTTGTGTATTTATCGGATCAATTCCTCATTTCTTTATTTATTTGAAGATATTTTCATTTGGGTGCTTTCTGGTTGGACAACGTTCAATATTTTCCCTATTCAGAGTTCTCTTATACTCTGTTGCTTCTTTTAAGAACTTAATTATTTCCCTTTATAGAAAAAGATTCAAACAACAGCCAGGCCGTTTGTCAGGAATAGCTGGAGCTGTCTGACTACTTTTACTCTCAGTTCATCGGTAGCCTCTAACATGTAACTCATTTCATGTTTGCTGTATGACATTTCCAGCAAGGTTTCAAGGGTTTCCAGATACCTGCGGAGCACCACAGCACTGCAGTCCCCTTCCAGTTTAATGATAAAGAGTATATATTAAACCACGGCTCAGTGGTCATCGCTGCTATCACCAGCTGCACCAACACCAGCAACCCCTCTGTCATGCTGGGAGCAGGTGGGTGTTCATTGGAATATATTGGGGTTTAAAGATGCTCAGGGTGGGGACAAATTTGACAAACTTCTAAAATATAAATGCTTTTCTTTCAGGGCTCCTTGCAAAGAAAGCCATAGAGTGTGGCTTGAGTGTGAAACCGTACATAAAGACCAGCCTGTCCCCCGGCAGTGGAGTGGTCACCTATTACCTGAAGGAGAGTGGGGTGATGGACTACCTCTTTCAACTGGGGTGAGTTCAACATATTCGGGACATGGATACATTTAGTGTCCAGAATGTTAGTTGATTATTTACACTAGAGAACAGTAGTTTGACACAAATAAACACAACTCAAGATCTACTTACTAGCCTTTTTATCTACCTTTAAACTAAATTTGCACTGTGGTCATGGATATAGCTCAAACACATAGATTACATCTGCATGTACTGTATATAATCATATGTGTATATATTTATATACAATCTGTTATCTTTTTCCAAATGTTCCTTGCTGTCACTAGGGATGGGTACCAAAACCCAGTATTAATTGTACTTAAGTAAAAAGATACCAGAGTGTAGGAATACTCTGTTTGGTAAAAGTCCTGCAATCAAAATGTTTCTCAAGTAAAATTACAAAAATATTAGCATCAAAATGTACTCATTATTGTAGTCATTGTTTGATTGGTCCATTTCAGAAGAATATATCTGATATGTTTTATAATTACTGATCATTAAAGTATTCTCAGAGCTGGTAAAGGTGCAGCTAGTTTGAATGGCTTTGTATACTGCAGGGTAGCTGCTGAATTTACTCCAGGTGAACTAAAGTCTGATTTAAGGGCTGATTATATTTATCATCATTAATCCAAATCTGTAAAGTAACTAAAGGGATTAAATACATGTAGTGGAGTAACCGTACACCATTTACCTCTGAACTGTAATGGAGTAGGAGTACAAAGTAGCAAACGATTATATACTCAACTAAAGTACAATTACCTCAACATTTTACTTAAGTGCTGTATAATATAATAATAATAATAATAATAATAATAATAATAATATATTTTGTTTATTTGACATTTAAACAAAGCAATAGTACTTCTGTTTCCAAAAGTTTTGTTTTTCCTTTTTATGAAAAATATTTTAAAAAGTACCAATAAGAATGCCGTTAAAGTCGCAGATTGATAAGCAGTATCGTATAAACTGTTAAAATCTTAACAATGACCATCCCCAGCTGTCAGTATTTAAGGGAGACTGAAATGTAATTCAAACCTTTGGAAATATGTTTGCAAAGAAAAATTTGAAAGATATCTTTGCTGTGATTTAAATCCTTAATCAGCAGTAAAATGCTCCATAATGTTGGTTTGCAAGGTAAGGGATCAAACATCTCAACTGGTGTCAGCCTCACAAATCACAAATGTCTGATTTTAATATCTATAAAAAATAAGGTTCTTATTGATATTTATGGAAATATTGGAATCGCAGGATTTTTGCATAAAGCAGTCCTGCTCACTGATGTGCAACATGGCAGAGATATTTAAGAGCTACCTCAATAAAAGTGCTAAAACTGTATGAGACAGATTTCTGCAGTCACTAAATCATTATTTAAATGTTGTTCTATTATTATTATTGAGGATGCTTGATACATCAAATGGTGATATCTTTGGTATTCCATTTGTATAAAGTAGTTATTCAAAGACCATGATGAAACCAGGTCTCACAGCCGTCATTATTAATACTACTCGATTACCTCCATAAAACTAGATGAAGACAGAGGTGTTTGCAGATGTCATTTTTGTTAGATAGCATGAAGTTATTTGAAGATACTTTTCTAATCTTTAAACCATCGTTTTGTCTCTCCTGTTAGCTTTGAGGTTGTTGGCTATGGTTGCATGACCTGTATAGGCAACAGTGGGCCACTCCCCGAGCCGGTGGTGGAGGCCATTACCCAGGTACCCCGAGGCAATCTCAACATCGCTACTGTGTGCTTTCATGTCAAAGCTCTCGTTAGCTCTTCTTTCCCTCAATGTTTCTCTTCCCGGCATTCCTCACCCCACCTCATTTTATTTCCTTTTTCCTCATCTGATCTCCTCCTCATTTTACCAGCTATGCAGATAAACAGTAATACATTTAAACAAATCAGTGATATCCTATCAACATTTAAGGTTTGCTTTTGTTTCAGGGCGATCTGGTGGCTTCAGGCGTCCTATCAGGAAACAGAAACTTTGAAGGCAGAGTCCACCCCAACACCAGAGCCAACTACCTGGCTTCCCCCCCACTCGTCATCGCCTACGCTATAGCTGGCACAGTGAGGATAGACTTTGAGACAGAACCAATTGGTGAGTAGTTCGAATTAAGAGTGACTGCAAAATAAGTAAAATTCCCTTCATTACTCATCACATATTGAGAATAAATATGAGTCAACAGTTATTTGGATAAGCATATAAGTTTAAAGTTTTACCGGAACTCTGTAACTATAATCATCTACAGCCAAACTGTCAGCAGTCAGGTGGCATTGTGGGTAATGTAAGTGCCAAGATTTCACAAAAAAGAACAATATGGGGAAGAGAACGAGATATCTCTGATACTGCTGCTTTGTTTATGACCCTTTTTACTCATCAAAAACATGGCAAATCAGTGCAGTAATAATAAAAATAATAATAATAATCATTTTAATTTATATAGCGCCTTTCTAGGTACCAAAGGCCGCTTTCCATTTTGTGAGGACAGACAGAAAACAAGTAAACAAACAAAAAACCAGGGCAAATAAAAGAAAAGTAAATAGAATAGAAAACAAAACTGCAACTGTGGAGCGAGGCCACGGGGAGACTTGTAGGTGAGGAGGAGGGTTTTGAAAGTGACCCGGGACTTGATTGGGAGCCCGTGAAGGTGGATGAGGGTGGGGGTGATGTGCTGCCATGGTTTGGTGAAGCTGAGAACTCTGGGAGCAGAGTTCTGGACATGCTGGAGACTCTCCAGGGCTTTGCTGGGAACCCGGGAGAGGACCCCATTGCAGTAGTCCAATCGGGACGTGATGAAGGCATGTATGAGCGAGTACTCTTTTTACTACTTGTGTTTTCAATTAATGCTTTATAAACTTGAATAACTCAGCATAGCTAGTCTTTGCTGTAAGACACAAGCAATAGATCAATTTCTCATTTGTAACCACAACCTATTTATAAACATCCATGTCTAATTAACAGTGACTTTGGAAATCTAAACAGAACAGTGATGAGTTTGTGCTGGAGCTGGAGACTTGGGCGACTCAGGAAGAAGTGAGCGATAGAGTGCTTTGACAGCCAGCCTCTTCAGCAGACACTCAGAGAAACCGTGACCTTTTAAAAAGATGTTCGTCTTTGAATGTGAGACTGACTCATAAGAGTGAAACATGTTGTCCGCTCAAGCACATGTTATATATATATATGTTTCAATCCCTTCAGTATTTCCTCAGGTACTTACAGGGAAATGTTGATTTAGTTTATCTGCCTTCATTGCAACTCAGAAGACAGAACATTAACCAATAATTAGTGTGGAAACAGAATGAACGGAGGTTGTGTGTGGATTTGATGTTGTTATTGGCCGTGTGTGCAGCGTGCGTTAGGAATCTGCAGACCTGCTGGATCAACAGTAGTGTTATTAAATTACTGTTTGTTATTAATCTAATACTTTCAGCAGGTGTGGTCTTGGTAGAAGAGAGAAATAAGGTGCCTTCCCTTTGCCAAATACTTTAGAGAAATGTGTCCGAGTGCTCCAAATGAACACACTCCAACCACCAGGGACCAGAGGGAGCATTGCCTTGACAATTTCTATCTACTATAACTGAAGAGGGATTTCCACCAGCCTGTCAGAGTTGCTGCTATAAGAGGACATATTCTGCTAATTTTAATGTTCATATCAGTATGTAGTGTCTCTACTGTGACATGTCTCCATGCTTTAATGTTCAAAAAGCTCTTTATTTTTCTCATACTGCCTGTACCTCTTTTCACCCTCTGTCTGAAACCAGAGCCCAGTCTACTCTGATTGGTTAGCTGGCAGGCTGTGTTGTGATTGGTCAACTTCAGAATCATCTTCTTAGAGATGTCGCGCCCCTTAGCCTATCAAGTACAATGTGTAGAAGTGCAAGTGTTACATAGTGATGTCACTCTGTCACAGCAGTAATCAAAGGAGTGTACTGCAGGCATTTCAGGCAGGATAGGGGTTGTGGTGGGGAGACTCCCTCTGGAGGGAAGTCTGATATGTGGGTGTGCCCCAATGTGTATCTTCCATGACTCATGCTTGTTTTGCAGCATGTGAGATGAGGATGTGTTTGTGGTTCACCACTTTTCGGTGAAGTGGTGAAACTAGGTTTTCATAAAGCAAGGGTTGGGTAATTAGGTGTTTTGGAGCTCAACATAGACAGCTCTCAAAAGGAGGCTAATCCCATGTTCTTACAATACCAACAAATTCTCCCCTTTTTGTTTTGGTCGCTTTTACAGAAGATCCCCCTGGGTAAAGACCCTGCAGTCCCTATTGCAGCTTCCCAACAATGTTATCATGCTGGAGATGGAGATGCCTTACCTCCTGCTGCGATAGGTGGCCCATTGGCATGCTTGTCCCAGGATTCTGTAATAGTCATATCAAGTCTCAATCTCAACAATATCCTTTGTTATACGAGCTGTATGATGTCATCAGGTTAGCCTTGACGAAACACCATCTAATAGGACATTTTGAGTCATTTCAACCTTTTGTTTCCTATTTTTGTCCTCATAGCCAGAACTTTCAGTCCTTGAACTTAAAGAGGACGTATTAAGTGTCCATGCTTTAATGTTCAGAAAGCTCTTTGTTTCTCATACTGCCTGTGCTGCAGCATCTCTTTTCACCCTCTGTCTAAAACCAGAGCCCAGTTTGCTCTGATTGGTTAGCTGGTCGGCTCTGTTGTGATGGGTCAACGTTTTAGAGATGTCCCACCCCTTAGCCTCGTACAATGTGTTAGAACGCTGGCAAATACAATTTACATAGTGATGTCACCATGTAAGAGAAGTAAACAATGTCCTCTGGTGGCTTTCAGGCAGAGGAATTCAGGAATACAGGGATTTTGGCCTTTGCAGACCATTTACATGCACAAACACCTATAGATCACACTACAGGAGAGGGAAACCCCATAAAGCAGAATAGGGCTTCTTTAGTGCACAAATAAAGGTTGTTTTCACATATTTGATTCTGGTTTCTGTGTCCTTTGCAGGCACTAACTCTGAAGGCAGAGGGGTTTTCCTCAGAGATATCTGGCCCACACGGGAGGAGATCCAGGCTGTGGAGAGAGAGTTTGTCATCCCAACAATGTTCAAAGAAGTCTATGAGAAGATTGAGGTAGTGAGCCTGTAGTCTGATGGCAAGAAAAAGCCTGAGCTTTGTACATGTGTGTGTGACCTGGATTACCTGAGATCTGACCATGCTGTGTGTGTTGCAGAAAGTGAATGAGCGCTGGAACTCTCTGGTTGCTCCTTCTGACAAGCTGTATCCCTGGGACACCAACTCAACCTACATCAAGTCTCCACCCTTCTTCGATGGTTTGGTAAATATACACATTAAAAATCCTCCCAAACTCACACTACTACTAGAATGACTAATTTTAGTTTTTATTGTCAATTAATCAAATTTAAATTGTATATCCAGTTTTCCGTGAAATGGTTAAGGGAAATTTTAAATTACACTTTTTCCTACATAAAAGCTAAGTCTCAAAGCTTTTTTATTAACATACTTTGACTTTCTTGACATACTGTAATATGTTTTTTCAGATTTTTTTAACATACTTATTATACTAAACTGTGATGTTTTTTCTGATATTCCTAAAATATGACTTTTTAAGCATACCATTGTAAACTATGACCTTTTTTTGACATGAAATTGTATTACATTTCCTTATTTTCTTGACATACTAAACTATGACTTGTTTTAACATTTTACAATTTTTCTCAACATACTATACGATCTCTTTTATTCAGATCCATTCAACATACTATTATATTTAGATTGACACCTTTTACATTGTTGGCAGCCCCAGACATACCACTATTATAAATCCTACTACTACTAGTAACTTTACAATTATTCAGACAGTATTATTGTACAATCATATCAGCTTTTTTTTTAGCCAGTGTTTGTTTTGTGTCTCATGTTGTCTTTATTCAGACCATGGATCTGCCGCCTCCCAAGTCCATCCATGACGCCTACGTGCTGCTGAACCTGGGAGACTCCGTCACCACCGACCACATCTCTCCTGCAGGGAACATCGCCAGGAACAGCTCCGCAGCGCGCTACCTGACCAGCAGAGGGTGAGTCACCGCACCGCTTCAGAAAGTAAGAGCAATCTCTCTAAGGACAGGGTCCCCGCGGATCCTTAAAAAGTCTTAAATTTAGTTTTTGATATTCAAGGTATAAAAATGTCTTAAAAGGTCTGGAATTTTAGGAGGTGAGGTATTACATTTTACCTGAGGCAGAATGAATGAGTGTGTCTATTTTTAGTTAAATGTGTATGTTTTATTTTACCGGTAACGTTATTTTATATCCTGCAACGTCCAATACCTATTTGTTTTTTACATGAAATAGGTAGGCTAGTGCACACTCCGCTTAGTTGTTGGCGGTAGAACGCCTTGTATGTTTGATCTGCATTTTAACGTAGAAGAAGAACGTAGTTATCCGGCTGCCATGGAAAAAAAGGAACACGACACTGAGGTTAACAATGGGTAAATACAAGTTTAATGATAAGTGGTTGGAGGACGACAAGTATCGTGGCTGGCTGAAACCGTCCAGCTCCTATGAGGCGCGATGCGAACTTTGTCGAAAAAGTTTAAAAGTTGGCGGAATGGCGTGCAAAGCACTAGATTCGCACATGAGATCAGAAAAACACAAGCGCTATGCTGGTATTCAAAGGAGTACAATGCCCATAGTCGTTTGCTGGCGCTACTTCTAGGTTGGCTGTTACAACTAATATATCCACTCTTGCAAAGTCTTCAGGGCCCACTTCCAGTCAGACACCATTCAACTCGTTTTCACCCACAGCCACGTTGAAGGCAGAAGTGCTGTGGGTTTTTCACAGTTAGTGTTCACCAGTCATACACCTCAAACAACAACATTCACAGTCTTCCGTGAAATGTTTCCCGATTCCGAAAGTGGTCAAACTTTCACTTGTGGAAGGGACAAAACTGCGTACCTTGTGCGCTTTGGAATAGCTCCTTACATAAAAAAGGAGCTCATCTCAAAAGTAAACGAAGATTCGTTTGTCATTATGTTCGAAGAGAGCATGAAAAGGACCACCAAGAATAAACAACTAGTCCTGCGGCAACCGATGAGACTGGCACCCACGTTTTAGCCCGTTTCTTTGGCTCACAATTCCTGGGCCATTCAAATGCAATACAATTTTTTTTTGTATTGGAATTATTTTTTCCTTTTTAAAGGTCTTAAAAAGGTCTTAAAAGTCATTTATTGTACTTAAAAAATGTGCAGATCCTGACCCTGAATGAGCTCTTTTGGTTCAATTGTGTGAGTCGTGTGAGTTTTAAAAAGAAGCCAATCATTGTTGGTACTAAGAAAACAACCTGAGAGCAAAATCAGCTAAATCTGTCCGACTTTTCACCTCATGTCAAGATCACTGCACACGGCCTTCAGTACGTTTAATTATTATGCACTGAAAAGGAGTTTGTGTATGCAGTTTGTAACCGTCATTTATCTCCTGCTTGAGCTTACAGTTCTAATGTTGTTTGTTGACAATAGCCCCAAAAAAAGTCAAACTTTTACAATTAATCCTCAGAAAACATGATAAAGAACAACAGTCGGGTAAATGTAACTAAAATGAGTCTAGATTAAAATTATTATCTAAACTGTCAATTAAAGGTTTTTCTTTCTCCTTTTTCTTCACACAGTTTGAGCGCTCGTGACTACAACTCATACGGGTCGCGTCGAGGGAACGACGCCGTTATGGCAAGAGGGACGTTCGCCAACATCCGCCTCTTTAACAAGTTCCTCAATAAGCAGGCGCCGAAGACCATTCACCTGCCAACAGAAGAAACGGTGAGCAAGTCTCTCTTTAACTCTGTAACAATTATCAGGGAAATGCTCTTTTGTCGACGAGTAGCTTAACACCTTGTTGCGTACATCACTGTGAGACTGGACTAACTTCTGCTTGTTCCTCCCTGTTCTCCAGCTGGATGTGTTCGATGCTGCAGAGAGATACATTCAGTCCGGGGTGCCTCTGGTGATTCTGGCAGGGAAGGAGTACGGCTCTGGGAGCTCCAGAGACTGGGCCGCTAAGGGCCCCTTCCTGCAGGTGAGGAGGATCACTTCTTTGTCACTGTTTAAAGAAAACACACATTCATATTTTGTAGCTGATTTTAAACAACACTTAGATATATGGGTTTAGTTTGTTGATGTTGGTCGTGTGATGTTAAACACAGAAGGATGTTAAAGACAGACACATGATGAAAAAGTACAGACTGCGTGCTCACAGCCTGGCCATAGAAACAGACAGGTACAGTATAAGAAAACATGGCTGCCAAAAGAGGAGCAATGCATGTATGGAAACAATTCTTCTATAATAGGCGTCTTCATTCATTATATAAAAAAGAAAATGAAGAACTAAAAATCGTATTATTTGTCTTGTAATGTTTTATAGGAATTTGCTTCTATTGTTCTGGATATTTTTTTTTGTTAAATACATTTTCTAGTTCATGTTTAAAAAGTTAAAAAAACATTTTTTTTAAAAAGAACGCTTAAAAGGTCATTCCGCATGTATATTTTTGTATAGATGACGCGATTGTACAAAGTTTTAGCAATATTGTCTGTCGTTATGGTCATGCTAATAAAGCTATTTGAATTCAATTGAGTGTGTCCTTCTGAAAAGAAAGCAGTGAAGGAAGTGTTAAACGTTTTTTTTATGTCTGTAGGGTATTAAGGCGGTGTTGGCAGAGAGCTATGAGCGGATCCACCGCAGTAACCTGGTGGGGATGGGAGTGATTCCTCTGGAGTATCTCTCAGGAGACACCGCTGACAGCCTGGGACTGACCGGAAGGGAGCGCTACACCATCCTCATCCCCGAGCCACTCGCCCCCAGGATGATCGTGGATGTGAAGGTCCGTTAAACACACTTTCTATAGGATTGGAACATAACTAACTAAATGTTGAAGTGAAACTTAAAGTTGTCTGTCTCTGACCTCTCAGCTGGACACAGGCAAGACCTTCCAGGTGCGGATGAGGTTCGACACGGACGTAGAGCTGGCATACTTCCGCCATGGAGGCATCCTCAACTACATGATCCGCAAGATGTCCAGAAACTAACATGCTAATAAGTACAGTAGAGCGCACAACGAGAGCAACACGTGTAATTTTTCTAATTCCTAACTACTCTCCAACAGTACTGTGAGTTCATCGAATGGTTTACAGAAGAACTACGTCCAAAAATAATCCATTCATTGTCCCAGTTGGTGCAAATATACAACCAGAACATTAATTTTGTTCATTTTTAAGAATGCGGCTACAATAATTATTTTAGGCACATAACAGACCTGGGGGAGATATATATTTTAGATGTGTATATTAACTAAAGGTATGCTAGACAAGATGATTTAAAGAGTTATCTGAGAGGAAGTATGGTTGTGTCAATAGAGTATTCCAGATTATTACAACATAGGTCTTGTTTTTGAAAGTTTGGTCTTCATTTACGATAGCATGATGATGCTACTCGCTAGAGCTAGGTAAAATATGATGTACCTTTTTATGGTATGATCCGACATGCTTTGGTACTAAAGCAGCATGAGTGATGTTGACAGTTATCAATGTTATGATGTTAAAAGGTTATCCGTCAGCCAGGAGAAATTTGTTATACCCCGACAGTACTGTGGTTGCGGTCTATACGTTTAGCTTATCTTCGTTAGCCAATATTTTATTATGTTTACAAATTTGGATTAACTGATAATGCATGGGGGGGTGCAGTGACCAGTGGAGATGTATTTAAGTGTTGCTGCAAAGAAAACACAAACAGCCAATCACAGTAGCTTCAGCTTGTAGTAGCACAACTCCCAACCCAAGCAGCCAGTGCAGGTAGTTCTCTAAGGGAAACAGTGCCAGCATTATATCAAACTGCCAGGCCTAAAGTTTGCGACAAGTCTAATGAGGATTTGTTTTTTGTGTGCCCCTGTTCGCTCTCAGGCGTGAAAACGTGACATTTGACATTTTTCCAGCCGGAGGTTCTACACTCTTCAGCAGGTGGCAGTTATGTAATCAGGTTTCAAACTTACTGAGAATCATGCTGAATGTAAACAGACACTTTTAAACAACAAAAAAAACACCTTCAACAGCTCCCATCTCTACCAACTGCCAGGCACAGTTCTGGACCGTATCAGTTAGGACACTGACGTAAAGACCCATGTAGTAGTAATCCAGAATTCTCTTTGAAAAACAAGGACCATTATGAGATTCAATAATATATTTTCTTGACTGTAATGGAGAAGATTTTGTGATGCATTCAAAGCTCCAGGAAAAGATACTGCATGGAGCAAGCAGTGATGTTTGTCAGGGAATAAATTGAGGAAAATATAATATTGTTGAATATGAAATTTGTCAATAATATTACTATCAAATAATTTGACCCATAAAATCCTAAAGGAAGAAATTAAGTGTGATTTGACTGATTTAAATGTTGTTAAATGTCAAGAAATTGTGAAAAATCAAACCTAATGAATTATAAAAAAAACCAACATAACAGTTACAGGACCTGAGAGGCTGGAAACAGCAATTGTGGTCATTTTTGCATGAAAAATATTTTTAAATTAAATGTATTATTATTATAGTGTTAAATTGTCATCTAACCCTGCAGCTCTACTGTAATACAGTAATAACCTCACATTGCACATTGTTCGTTTGCTTTCATCCAACTTAAGGTTTTTGGTTCATTCACAAATGTTGTCATGGTTTCTCTTTCTGTTCTGCTGCTGTTAGTCTCACATAACCGTACCGAAAACATGGCTGTGTGTTCTTCAGACATTCCATATTTGGTGAATCTGCCTTAATAACGTCATGTGATCGCCTTGATTTAATATGTTTGTGTCTTCTTCCCTTTGTCCTAAAACACTGATCATTTAATTAAGAAGGCTGTCAAAACCATGCTCGATGTCGATTGATAGCATTAAGCCACAGATTACTGAAAAACTGAATAAAATGTGATTTTTCATTTTGGTTATTTTCAAGTCATTAATAATCTTTTATTCTAATGTGTTTGTTTGTAAAAAGGACCAATATAAAAGTGTTTGGAGCCAGTCAGCTGGTAGTCCTCTGCAGTCCCGCACTTCAAACACTATAACAAGACTATATTGGGGTTTTTAGTTTCCCTCCTTTTTGTATTTAATACACGGGGAAATATGAGCCTAAAATAGTCCCCAAAGCTTACAATGCCATAAATATTCTGCAGGCTGCTTGTACTCTGCTGTCACTGATCTTGGATTACTTTCAAAGGATGGTCTGACATTTAGAGAAGAGGGTTATAGACAGGGTGTTACTATGCGCCTTTACGTACTTGACTGATCTCATCTAACCTTACACATGTTGCTTGTCAACTACTGTCAGATAGGTCCAAAAAGCAACAGACATTAAGCCGCTTCTTTGGCGGTCGCCACCTACAAAGAAACGCCAACTGGAGCCAGAGCCGAAGAAAATAAGACTTTTTTGGCAAAGTGGCTCCAAGATGTGCAGTAGCTTGACGCTAGCGACGAGCGCACTGAAATGTGGTGCAAGATTTGCCGCTCACATCTAGTAGACAAAACAGGTGCGTTTTATAAAGGCTCAAAGAATTTCAACCATCCTTTATTTGACAGACATGAAAAGAGCCAAGTTGCAGTCTGCTGAATTTTGGGGGGTGCTTTTTGATGGATCTGAGGAAATCACAAAAATTGAGCAGAAAATCGTCTCTGTCCAGCAACGGAGAGTTTACCTCAGACTTTATTGGACTGATTGAACTGGGTGCTGACCAAACCGCTCAGGCCATAACAGACGGACTTGTGAGACTTGTCCAGGACACAGGCTTGGATGACTGGACAACAAAGTTGTTAGCTGTGTGCACAGATGGGGCTGCTGTCAACGTTGGTGTGTACAACAGCGTTGTGCCAAAACTCCGGCAACTTGCTGCGGTTGGAGACTCCCTTGTGCACATTCTGTGCACCGCGCACACACTGGAGAATTGCGCAAAATCAGCTGATCGCAACGTTCTTTACTGTGAGACATTTAATCGCTCTGTGGTCAGACTGCTGCAGTTTTATTTACAAAAAGGTGGAGCAAAAAAAACTGCTTCACTGAAGAAGCTGTGTGACGAAAATGGGATCTCCTTTTGTGAAACTGGGTAAGTTTCATAATATCAGATGCTCTGCATGGAGGCATGAAATACTGTTAAAAATATCAAGACTATTGCCAGCCATTAAAATGCAACTGGCTACGAGTCATAACAGTGACTTGCAGCATATCTGCAAAGAGCGTTTTCAGTGCTTTCTGTCAAACATGCTTGACATTGGCAACATTTTGAAGACAACATCCATTAGGTTTCAGAAGGAAAAGCTGACCATTGGAGAATGTAAGGATGAACTCATGGTGGCCATTGGACAGTTCACACTTCTGCTTGATGGTGAAGGCCACAGGGCACACACTCTTTTCTAATGCTGAATCTGACTTGAGACAAGACAAACTTACTTCGGGGGTTAATTCAACAGTTTGAAATCAGATATGACTCCCTCAAGTCATGTGATCATTTCTTAGTATTTGATCATTCAACATGGCCTCAGGAAATGCAACATCTCCACAGTTTTGGAAACACAAAAGTTTGCAGCATTCTCAAGAAATATGAGGCCACCTTGCAACTTCTCAAAGACACCACTGTGACAGAATGGATGCACTTAAAGCAGGCAGGAAAACGCCTGGGAGCCTCTTCTGTGTTTGACTTGGTCCAAATAGTAAATACAAGTAAACCAGATGCTTACTCCAACATCAACAAGGTGGTTAAGCTGTCTCTTACACTGCCTTTAAGCAGTGCAGCTTGTGAGAGGGGATTTTCACATCTCAACAGAATAAAAACTAAGTACAGATCTCGTCTGTCACGTGCTCATCACTCAGCCCTGATGCACATTCATGGATGGAGACAGCTAATCGGAGGCTCAACCAAGGACAGGGAGGTGCATCTGCAGCATCTTCATCATCTACCATGCAGGAAGCTGAAACAGAGGACAGTGGGGACGACACTGAGGAGGACCGTGAGGAAGACTGCACTTATTAAGACCACGCTACATATGGGGTGAGTACCAAACACCATCTCCTGGTACTCACCTGAGTAACTCACTGAAAAAGTTATGTGCAACCCTGGTTATAGAGTTTATCTACAGCTCAAAGGTGCAAAGTGACACACATTGATGAAATGAAAGCTTTATGGTAAAGTTACCACCATATTTTTAAAGTGGAACACTTTCTGTTTGGTTCAACTGCTCGTTTTACTAGCTATAATAATATTACATTTAATTTATATAGTGCTTTTCTAGGTACTCAAAGTAGCTTTGCAAACAATAAACAAAACAAACCGAGATGTACTGAAACCAGCCTACAGAGGAATTGAGGGTTTTGAAGATACCATGAATCCTTTTTTAGCTGCTTAAATGTCCATGAAATTAAAAGGAATCTACTCTAAATGGTATTACAACATGTATCCAACACATCACAATGAATGGGGGAGGGGGGTACTGAGGACTTTTATAACGCAGACGAAATTGGGGAAATTGCTTGAGCCTGTGTTCACCACAGATCTATTTCAGGCATCTAACCAAAACCCATTTAGGACAACTATTGCTTCAAGATGAAGAAACAGGAACTGCAAAAACGCTGACTCAACTAAATCCTGCTGCAAAAGTCAAACTCAGTGAACTTCTCAGATAATGATGACTCAGTTTCAGAAGACAATGAGAGCAGAGTCCATTTGCCCTAAAGCTTCTCCAAGCACCTGCACAATAAAAAGAGAATACCAAGGGGGGGGGGGGGACAGTGAGGTGTTATCTGACACCTTCATCATCATGCTCCCCCAGCACTTCATTTCATTTTTAATCACTTGCCACTCTGAGTGAATTACATCTACTCTTGTTGGATTACTCGAGGAACATGGAGACTCTGTCATTGATGAGGGAGAATCTCCTCTCTGGTTCCTGTTTCACTGTTTGTCTCAAGCAGACAGAAGGATGGAAAAAAGCCGGTGTGGGGGAGGAGTGGACTTTGACATAAAAAGCCAGCTGCGCGGGTTTCCCCACACTCATGACCCAGCCAGGGCCAGCACACATACAGCATGAGCACATGCTCCAGGAGAAATGGACACACAAACCAGCAGAGCTTGTGTTGCACCCATTTAAATACATTTGAATTATTCAAACCTTTGTAGACTTCAGTTCAGTTAACCCTTTAAGTGCTGAGAGCCTAGCGCTCATAAGATACTAGAACATATCCTGTGTAGTCTGTATTTGTTTCAGTATGCAGTTAGCCTAGCTTAGCATAAAGCCTAGAAATGGGAATCGTGTTTATTTTTGTCAATCCCACAAATAGTTAGATGTTGAAGAAGGCCTCAAATAGTACAGAGTGAAAATACTCATTTATTTATTAGCATGAAAATATACTTAAAGCACCGAAAGTAAAAGTACTCATCCTGCACAATGGCAAATTTAAAGACAGATATAATTAGTGCATTATGTGTTCATCATCTTAAATGTTTTACTTAGTAGGTTGATTAATTACAATTTTTAGATATTTAATAACATCATACATCAAATGTATAAATATAAAATTCATATTTTTATTCTAAAAGTCGATTTTAACTAATGCTGGTCTTTACCTCCTCAATAATGTGCCTCTAATCATGCTTAGCTTGTTGAACTTGGCATGCTACCAGGTGAATATTAACATACTATGGTACAGCATGGAAACCATAATGCTGTACTTTACATGTTAATGCTCTACTGTTAGATGCCATTTTTGTCGGTGGAGGAATAAGAGGAAAGCTGTTAATACGAATCAACGTTTTGCTACAAATGACCTACATGAAAAGTCAAAGGATCATGTGAGATCATTGAACTCTTTAGGATTCATCACTCCCTCTGGAACAAATGGTGATCAATGCTGCTAGTCTGGCTAGAAACACAAATAAATCAAATCTATAGCCATATGAGGTGTCATATAAACAGTCAAATGAATACATTGGCACGTTGATAGCAACTTTTTAGCAACATTTATTCAATAAAATCATCAGCCATATTAGTGCTTTTCGATACATCCATTACCATGATGGAAGAGGGTTTGTCAGCCTTAACAGATTCTATAAACGTCCTCCGTCCCCATTACTTGATCATTGAAATGCATGTGTAAATGTTGTTTTAGTTCCTCAGTCAGCCCTGAGCGCCTGACTGGGTGAGATACAGCAGTGTGTCTCATACTTAAACTTACACACTGACAGATTCAAGTCTGATGACGGATGATGAATCTTCAAGACAGTGACAAACATGCTCCATTGAGGTAGAAACATTGGATGCATCATAATCTGATGATTCTCTGACTACTCTTAGAAATCTAAACCTGAAATGTGCTGAATAATACATTGCTGCATGGTTCTCCCTTAAAGAAAAATGTTGCTAGATTTAAAGTGTACTATAACAGCAATTCAGTCCCAGTGGTGTACATAATAAACATCATCATCTCTAAACGTGTTCTCTTGTGCATGTGAACACTGCGGATATATGAGTACAACTAATACAGTGTTAATCATATTTCTGGAATTAGACAGTGATCAACATGAGTTATCAACATGTAAATGTGACATGCAAGTCTACTTTAGATTTAATTCTCTCCCTAATCATTGAGGACATTACAGAACACCATGAAAACACACAGAGAAAACACATCACTCTTCATCCCACCATGGACCATTTTCAGTGTGTAAATAAACTCTGAACAAAGAAATACATTTTTCAATGCGCAGAACTTTTTCATGGACCCATTACCATGTATTTTGTGAAAGAACATGTTTATGGAATGCAATCAAACATGCCAATAAGTGACCCAGCAGAAATGAAAATGCCAAAACAGATGAGCCAGAAAAAAAAAATCAGTCCATCAGGTCAAATCCAATGGCCATCATTGACGAAGGTTTGTTTGGGACACTTTTTGGATGGAACATTAGAAGAAGCACTGCACAGGCCTTAAGGCTGTACTTTTTTATCCATTACTGACCAATATCATTCACATTTCTCTCTGAACCTTGTACCTTTTTACTTGAAACACATGACAAACATGGACACAGACAATTGGCACAGTCAAATATATTTTCTAAAAAATATATTTTAAACAACTAAACCCAGCAGGATTCTATAAAGAAAAAGCGTAAAGACAGAGGCAGTCTACATGGGTATTCAGCAAGGTTGTAGCTCACACATGTGCAGGGAGGATGTCACCGTACAGCACAGAGAGCGGCTCACAGGCTCCATGCAGCTGAAGCTGATAAAGAGACAACATGAAGCATTCATTCTGTTCAGGTGATAAATACCCCATCATCTCTAAAAACCCAGATAGTTCTTAAAAAGATTCAATGTTGTTCTGAACACATTGTTAAATTGTTCAATGACTGTTCTTTCTATCAGGATAACTAAATATAGCAAACATATACACCTTTGTATGGAGCTATGAAACAATAAAAACATAACATTGATTAAGGCTTAATAAACTGAATTTTCAATTTTGGTTAGGTGCGTAACTAAAAAGAACAGTCATTGAAGTATCTTCAGAAAATTCTACCAAAAGACCCTCTGGGTTTCTCAAAGATTGCCTGGTGTATAAGAATATTTTCTAGAAAACAGATGCTTAGTTCTTTGACTTGAAGTTTATGGTAATATTTGAAATGTGCAAACTGCTATTTACCTGATCTAACTGTCGAGTGCAAATCTAACCAGAAAGTTCCTGATGTAATTCTGTCACTGTTCCAGTATGGCTTTTGCTCAGAAAGGCTGCTGTTCACAACACGACATAAAAAGAAATGTCTGCTTTCATTGTCCAAAAAGATCACAAAGCCTCTGAAATGGAGCAACTGCTTAGAAATCTTTCTGAGTGATAGAGATATGAATGTTCAGAATGAGTACCAGGTCCAGTTCACTTTTATACTCTCAATTCAGACTGACATGGCATTTAACCTGCTGTGGTGCCCTTGAGCAAGGCACCGGACACCTCCAGTCCCCCCTCCCCATTGCTCCCCAGGCACTGCACAATAGCTGCCCACTGCTCCTAGTACTAGGATGGGTTAAATGCAGAGGACCAATTTCACTGTGTGCTCTCTGCTGTGTGCATGTGTGTGACTAATAAAGAGGGTTTCATCCTCCGACTCTTCTTCTAATCTGAACAAGAGCACTTCAGCGTCATCTAAGGGGAAATAGTCACTGCATTATGTATACACACATTTAAATAAACCAACAAAACATATTGGCAGGACATCATTTTCTGCTTCCGTAATGTACGCCTCTTTTAAAGTTAAAAGCAAGCAAGGCTTCTTAATGAAAGAGCGGATTTGAGCAGCCCTTTGAAAGTGCTTTACTGTAAGACTGATATAGGTTCTCAGTTATTTCTGTTGCGTCATCAAGGCCACCGCACTTCCTGCTGAAAGGGTCACTTGAAAGAAGAGGAAATGAGAGTGCGTGTGAGCGTTCATGGAAGTCAGAGGAAGAGAAGGTGTGGTCACCAGTCAATACAATGTATCACAAACTGCAACCATAGCGCAGGCCTTCTTGAAATATGCCATTCAAGGATAGGGGAAGTGGAAGTACAACAGGAGCAACTACTTGACAGCAGTCTGCCCATAACCAATTTATGTAAATGACATTTAAACCACCAAGTGGAACAATTTCTGCCTTTCCTGTGTGCCTCAAGTGGACAGTCCCTAGAGGTAGTCATTATCACCCATGCTCACATATCCTGTTGGAACATGCAGGACCAGCTCAGGGGAAAGAACTGGCAAGGTCCTTCAATATCCACTAAACCAGACAGCCACCCTGTGGTGACCTCAGAATATAATCCTTTCATCTCTTGTTGTCCCTGATTTTTGCCTATTAAAGCCTGAAAATAACTCCTAAAGGGGTTGGAACATATGAGGGACTA
This sequence comes from Eleginops maclovinus, assembly GCF_036324505.1. Lineage (NCBI taxonomy): Eukaryota > Metazoa > Chordata > Actinopteri > Perciformes > Eleginopidae > Eleginops > Eleginops maclovinus. The sequence continues at coordinate 15,218,422 of NC_086362.1, read as the reverse complement.
AAATCAGAACAGGAAATGTTTGAGTCGCTCTGTATGCATGTGCAAAACTTCCATTACATCGTGATGATAAAAAAAATCAGTGGCATTTGAGGTGTTCCCTGGGGTGTTCCTTTGCCAGCTTGTCTCTCTCGGGTCCGAAAATGCAGTTGGCATGCCAAGAGAACCACACGATGACGGAGATTATGGTTGTCTGGAGGAGGAGCATAACCCCATAGGTGGAAGCAATGGTGGGTCCAGGTAGGCGGGCGAGGGTGGCTGGAGGCAGCAGCAGAGTCGGGCTGAGCAGGATCGCCCTCACTTCAGCCTTGATCATGTGAAGCTCGTCCAGGATGGACAAAAACGTACAGCAGTGGAACCACTGGTGGCTGTGGCCCCAGATGTCGAAACGCCCCGGGGCCAGTCGCTCGGGGATCTTGCTGATGTTGAAGACAGCTGATACCAGCAGCCAAAAGCAATGGCGATAGAAGAAGCTGGCTGTTGAGGTGGAAGCCGCACAGGACGACGAGGTTGGGGAGTAAGGTGAACTGGTGAGGAGGCGGTAGAACACGGGCGTGGAAGAGATGAGGAATGGCAGGAGGAAAACAAAGGTTCGGATGAGGTATCGATGCCGCCTCCACCTCTGTCTAGTATTGCAGCAAGACAACACGCAAATGATCGCAACAAGACATGCGGTAGGGATGTAGAAGTTCTCAAAAAACACACAGAAGTCTGGGATTGCATAGGATTGAGGGCCTGCAGGTTCCTCTTTCATGTCAGTTTGGGAGCCCTTGTAGCCTCCTGTCTCCACTATACCTGCTCGAGGGTGGATGTAGTAGTAGTATGCCAAAGATGAGCCAACTGTGTAGGAACTGATGGTGCCGTAATCCACAAAGAAGCAGACTTCCCTCACCACCAGAGACATTGAATTGAGCAGGTGGGCCATGCTGCTAGCCATTAACAGACAGAAGACCCCAATAAAATAGTTCCACAGTGGATAGAAGAATGGAGAGTCTGCATGCGGCGCACCTTCCCAACCAAATACCTCCACAAAATAATATGCAAAGATAAAAACTGGCAGGAAGTGTGTCCAGAAGTTACCTGTCTCATTGGTAGGCCTTAATGCTGACAGTAAGCAATCCTTCAGGCTGTAGTTTGGGAAGCGGTAGCCAGTCAAGATGAAGTTTTCTTTGACCCGAGCTGGCACATCCGTGTGCCTCAGAAGAGGCAATGACTGGCCACAGTTTAGAAGCATACTGGCAACAGTTAATGTGTCTCACAGCAGAAAGTGTTTAATTGAATCCGTCTTTTCCTGCACCACACTGCAGGTTTTATTGCTTTACTGTCGGCTGATTACAGCAGTGAGTGATCACCATACAATCTCTTGCTGACTTGTGGTTAAGGCATCTGCAATCTGTTCTGGCTTGAAAGAAATTTCAGCCCAGCTCTTATGTGGACCTTTGACCCCAGCTCCACTGTGGGCCCCATGAGCTGTAGGCTAATCCAAATAGCAGATATGGTGTATATTTTAACAGTATCCTGTGAGAAAACGGCAGGAGAGAGTGTAGCAACGAGAATACTCAGGCCAACTGCTTTGATATTTTTGTTTACTGTTTACCTCAGAGCCCTAAAAAAGCGTCAGCATGCCATTCATGCTATTTGCATCATGTTCCCTTCTTTTACATAAGGCATGGTTTGCATCCCCTTCTTCAGTCATATCCACATTCACATGTCTTACTCTGGAAAGATCTGCAGTAGCAAATAAAAATGAAGGTCATTTATGACTGTGTTACAAGGTTAACAGGACGTCAGTCAGTATGCTGCATCCACACAGCAGGATCCTAAAGGAGCGTCCATTAAACTCTGCGGTATGTAGGTCATGCTGGCATTCAACACTATTTCCGGCAAATGCAGGCTTCTATTCCTCCTGTTGTTCAGTCCATCAGCCTGGATCCACGTCCTACTTTCAATTCATCCAGCTCAAATCATCCAGCTCAAGTCCGTTGCAATGCTGTCCGCTGCAGAGGCGGCTAAACCCCCGGGATTAAAACCAAACGCTATGTGTGCCGGTGAACAGTCCTTTGACGTGAAGTCACGTTTAAATATATTTCTTGGGTCATAGCTGCAACATCGACTGCCGTGAGTCCTTCACCCTGTAAGGCTGAAGTCGACCGGCATTTCGGCAAAGCACCAGGGAGAACCGGAGACTGTTTGACAGGTACATAAGCATCAAGTTACATAAGCGTAAATACCGGGGTTCCGGTTGTGAGTTTCAAAGTAAAATTAAGAGGTCGTTATGCACGTTTAAAGATCGTACTGCTTTTTTCCAGTCTAAATGGACCTGATGCATAAACTTCATTTTCAGTAGATCTTTGATAATTCAATGATTATATGCACACTCACATTTAATTCCCGACAGTATTGCTCATAGAAGTAGAAAGTAAAATGGGAAGCAAGATGTGTGAAATTAATAAAATACAGACAATATAAGACATAAAATTGTAAAAGGCGGGGTGAGCGATTGAAAATTAAAGCCAAGGAGAGAACCCCCCCAACATTTGTGTTGATGTTTATATTTGGAAAAAAGTAGCATAATGACAATGTAATTTATTTATATGTGTAATATATAACTATTGATTTAGCATTTTTCGTATCATACCTGTCATGGAAATAATGGAATGAAAATAATAACATAAATACAGAAACAATTATTTCCTAGGGAAAAACTGGCATTGCCATATATGTTATTACCTGTGGAAAAGCTGTAGGCCCGTCTTCAATTTTGTGTCCAGTTTTTTGTATTTGTTTACATTTTTCCATACTCTTCATCATTACAACCACATCATATTTTATTATCATGTTATGTCGTTTAGTCAGGGCAATAAATCAATTCACTTGAATTGAAACATAGACAGAAAACCTGAGCCTTATTTTGAAGGCCACTTCATTCCGTTTCCGGTTTCATTCTGAATAACTGCGTGCCTTGAGGCTGTTTAACGGAGAGAACCGAATTGTTTAAAAGCTTTGAGTTTTCTCTTTTTCTATGTTTGCTGTTTAGTCCTCCATACTAATATCCATGGAATATCAAAGACACACTGCGTAAACCCTGCCGTGCCGTGCCATGCTGATCCTCATGTTCTCTGTTTAAGATGCACAGTCCGTCCCCGTTGAGTAATCCTTAGAGTGCCTCAGGATCTGAACCTTTACACAGAGCCTTCAGCTGCCTCCGTCCTTTCTTTGTTCATACTGTGGAAAGTTGCAGTGGACACACAGAGTCCTCATGCTAAAGCAGGGTGGATCAGGTCTTATGTTAGGCCTACATCACATTATGTTTCCTTCAACAGTGTTTTCAAAACCTTTACATATTAAAGAGCATCTTCGTTTGACTTCAGTCTATAGTCCTTTTCTATTTCATCTTAGCTTAATGACCTTTTTGAGAATTGCTATTTTTTTGTATAGGATTATGTGCAGAGGTGGAAGAAGGAATCAGAGCCTTTACTTTACCCTTACTGTCTTAAAATACACCATTACAAGTAAAAAATAATAATCCTGTATTCAAAATGTTACTTAAGTAAAAGTAGAAAAGTATTTGCATCAATTTATATATAGCAGTACAAGTACTCTGCAAAATGACCCCTTTTCAGAATAATATTAAGTACAACATATTTATCAGCTAAATGTAAAGGTAAAAAATGGCTCTTTAAGAGTGTAGTTTGTCAGTGTGGAGCAGATTTTAGAGACTTTGTAAAATACTGGGTTTAATAGTAATGTACTGCATCATATGACATTAGTATATCAAGTGTTTTTCTATACAAAATGTAACCAGTAAAGAGTGTTCAATAAAAACTTCAATATTGTTATGTAGTGGAGTGGAAGTACATAGTAGTATAAAATGGATATACCTAAGTTAAGTACAATTTTGTCTAAAAGATACTAAAGTACAATACTTGATTAAATGTATTTAGTTACTGTCCACCTCTTAAGAATGTGTTTCTTTCACACATTTGCTTATGATCTGAAGGATTCTGTAACTGCACTTTCCAATTTAATATCTATAGCAAGCTGCTCATTCCATTGGAGAAATAAAATGAGTCAATATTAAAAAGGGTAATTAATTTAAAGTCAATTATAATTAAATTAGTTTATATGGCCCTTTGCAAGCATGGGTTTACCAGCCTTTATATCTATTTAAACAGTCTAAAGTGTTATCAGTTTCTACAGTAGGCCCATACTGGATCCCCAAACAAGAAAATTGAAGACGTATAGCTTCTTTTTTGCAACTTATAGTACTGAATGAACCATAGTGGTGCTCATATATCACCTCCTGTATGAGACAACCAGGACCAAGGTAAGGAGCCCTGCTCATCCATCTTCCCGTTCCCTCTCTGTGGTGGCCAGATGTCAGGAAGTCTTAGAACCAGCAATTTGGGCAGAATGCGGTGGAGGTGGCTGCTTTCCAAATTCCCCTGAAGAATAACAAGCAGTGCACAGCAACATGGGAGAAAGAAGTGCAGCAGGCCTTTTTATTTAAACGAGTGACAGGCTCGGGCGGGGGGGGGTTAATGGATGTAGAGCCACGCCTGTAGCAAGTTATTATGACATAATGGATATGAATGGAATAGTAGATTTACATTAGACACCCTCATACAGACTCATATTTGGCCCTGGACACATTGGAAGTGAAGGGCTATACTAATACTAGATTACATTCTGCTCCAACAGGGACAATTTTATGAAAGGAATGTATGATTTTGTGATTGTGCTAGTGACATCCTAAAGCAGTTACTTGGTCAAGAGTCCATGCTATTTCTTTCTGGTTCTGTTTTCAACACATTGCCTTACTTACAGGATTGCAAAAAAAAGTGTCCTGGTCTTCCTTAGAACTGCATGAGTTAGTCTGCATGTGTAAACAGGACAAAGAGCAACACATGCAGCGAGTCAGTCAGTTGACTGGTCATGTTTTGAGAGGGGGAGGTTTCGTCTTTGAATATTCATGTCACCCAGCTATAAAGTATCACTTTTTTCAGTATCAACAAACGACCAACAGTCCATCACCAAAACATATTCATATATAAAACTGCAAATTTGCATATCATAAAAGCTGGAACAAATGACATTTTATTCAAAATTATTTTTTGCAAGATATGAATGTATTGATTAATTAATCAATTATTTAACTAACTGCTCCAACTGAAATAGAAATATATATTTCAAACCAGAGGAAGGGTCATTTTTTGCGCAATTTTTTCCTCATGCCTTTTCAAAAAGAGCTGCAACTCACTTTTTTTAAATGGTATTTATTTTTGATTAGTCTTTTCTTTTTTTCCATTTTTGCCCCAGTGCTGCTCAGCCTTCCTCTCTCTGAAGGTCCGCTGCGGGGACAGGGAGGCTGAGCGAAGATCACTGAGTGTCTGCATCACAGGCTGCGGCTTATTGGCTGAAGGCTTGTACAAGAGGTGGAAGATAAATCCATTGGAATATCTAGGAAACAATGAGACACAAAACAATAACAATGAGTACAGAATAACAAGATTATAGTTGCAACGCAGAGGAAAAAAAAGTGTTAAAGATGGTCCAATGCGTAGGAATTACAGTGATGCAGCAAAACATGTCCAAATCTATCATATCATATTATGTTTCTGCCATTTAGATTGAACGTTTGACACAACATTAGAAAAAGAAAATGTTTCATAAGCACTTACTGAATCAGAATTAGATGTGGATACACTAAATCAGAAGCTGCATGACCTTCTGCTTTTGAAACTGGACCATCTGTTTCTGTTGGACCAAGGATTTTTGACTTCACTTATAACAACTGTGTCAATCCACACAGATTCAGACATGTATTACTTCCTGCATTTTTGTGAATCACTTTCTATAAATCAACGACAATCAAATCAAATGAAATAAGTGTATGTAGACCTCAGGTTAGCTGCAGGTAATTCCTGCCATGACCTGTTTGGCGGAGTGATAGAGATGTGCAGCCCTTGGTCTTAAAAATCATTGTTATCTCAGCCAAAACTTTTGGTAGATTTGGATTGAATCCATGTTGAGTAACAAATCAATTTGTTTAATCAGTGTACACTCTTGAGTCATATCTAGTTTGGCTCAAATTTGATTAAAGTTAAAATGGAACTATACTATATACCAATCAGTTTTGTCAGTGGAGAAGACAGAAAGGAGTCGGTCCTCCACACACAGGGAGGAAAACAATTTTACTTCTCAAGAAACCTTTAATTGTCAGCATTCAACCGCCAGCTCTTAAACATCTCTTTTAGCATTTTAGCTATTAACTACTCTAAAGCTGATCAGATCTATAATCAGTGGTGTTGGTCATTTTAACAAGGAAGCCTAACGATAACTACATCGCTGTCTGCTGATAAAGAGAAGATACGGAAGAGAATCAAAGTTCAACAAGAGCTTTTTTTATGTCAAAGCTTTAAATACCAGGGTATTTTTCAAAAATAATTTCAGATCCAAAATGGAACTGACTATGTCACAATGTAACATATCAAAGGTCACTCCTCAAAAAAAGGGCCTGCAGGTGGTATGAAGATAGTATTTAAACGTTTCCCACCGCGGCAGCCGGTTATCTCCTCCATTTTTGCGCAGCGGGCAGTGGAAAGGGTTGATGGTGGGTTTGGACACAGCCCCCCCGGTGGCCTCTCTCATCACCTGCTGACTGCGCTCACACCTCAGCTCGCTCATCTCACAGAAGAAGGCTGGGACCCTCAGAGACTGGACACAAAGGACCATGCTGTCAGTCAGCCTTGGAGTTGTGCAGTGGTATGGTGATGTCATTAAAAATGCCCGTTTGAGTGACACCTTTATTGATTGTCAGTTACAGGATTGGTTGTCATATCGGCTTCAAGGTTATTCAAGTTATTTTTGATTCTGCAACCTGTTTACATTCCTTACCGTCCCTACTTTGGCAGGCTTACCCTTAAATGGTTTCTGTTTCCATGTGAAAAATTGGCTTAATCACAGTGGGATATAGGTGGAATAACAGTATATAGTGTAACATGGGTATAATAGGGGTGTAATATAGGTGTTTTAGTGTTTAATGTGGTGTAATAAAGTGTAATTCTGGTATAATATGGGTATAATACTGGTGTGACATGACTGTAATATGTGAGTAATAACAGTGTAATACGGGTGTAAAAACTGTATTAGTATTTATGTGTGATATGGGTGTAATTTAGAAAATAGCAATACATTAATTTTCCAAAATATTTAAATGTGATTGCTCAACGGTTAACACACAACCCACATTTGCAATGATTGGTAGGACTGAGATCAATGTGGTCCATTGTTTTAGAATGACAAACTGTAGCTTTTACATTTCTGCTATTGTTAAAGATAAGATCCAGGTGGAAAAATACCAGAATTTCCAAAAGCCTTTTTTTTAGTGATTTGGTGTGTGAGCAACTCTAACATGACCAGTCTTGTGTGATTCTTATATTTGTAACCTGGAGTTTTGGGAGAGTGCTGAACCAAGAGTCATTTTGCGGGAAGGCCGGCTTGAAACCTGTGGATCAACAAACACAGAACATTAAAGCAGCTGCTCACAAACAACGGCTGTCTTTAGAAGTTAGCTTCCTTCCCACCATTCAACAGGCCATAAAACATTTCTCATACAGATGAACACATGAAAAAAACGAAAATAAGCATCCAGTGTACAGCTTGAAAGTGAACACAAACACACACCGATGACCAGGTCGGGCTGAGGCTCCTGCAGTGTGCTGTAGCTGCTGCGGTGCAGTCTCACTCTGACGCTCCTCCTGGCAGCTCCCTCAGGGGGCATCAGGCTGCAGTCAGTGAGCACCACCCTGCCATTCTGAGCAGACACAGCAACGTCAGTGCACTGTGTGTGAGTGTGAGTGTTAGTGTGAGTGTGAGTGTGAGTGTACGCTGACATGACTGAATATCATATATGATAAGATATACTGATCCCAATCACAGCAGCATAGATAAGACTTGGCACATTAATAAGAAATAAATCAAAAATAATGATACAAAAATAAACTGAATATATATGGTACATGTCAATAATGAAGGATACATATCTGGAGAGTATATATATTGAATACTCAATATAAATATACAAATATGCACAATAAAGGCAGTGTGCATTATGCTTGCATAGCCTATCAAACTCCCAAAATGTAAACATTAAATACAATATACACTTTACAATTTAGATTTGAGTTAGCACATATGTAGTTCTCATTGTTGGAAGGTGTACTCAGATCCATTACTCAAGTAATAGTAGTAGTATTGTTGTTGGTCAATGTGGACCAAATGTAGATACTACTACTACTACTACTACTATTAGTATTACAGTACGGCATAATACCATATCAGCATATGATGTGTTTTATAAGGATAAAGTAACTGTGAGGGTTAATATAGGTGGAGTGGAGTAAAAGTTAAATATTTGCCTCTGAAATGTAGTGGATTAGAAGTATAAAGTAGCAATAATTGGAAATACTCAATTAAAGTACACATATGTCAAATAAGTACTTAAGTACAATACTTGAGTAAATGTTACTTTCCACTACTGGTAGTCCTGGAGGATTGACAGGTCTTTCATTGTTCAAAGTGCCTTTAAACACAGTATTCCATACGTGTTCCACTCAAACTGAGACTTTTATAACGAACGTTCACAAAGGCATTTCCAGTATCGGTCGCTTTTATTTCCACTTGGCAAACAAAGCAGCCAACATATGGTCCTCAGTGGGGCAATTTTAATCCACTCAGCTGGTTCAACCTGTTTTCAGTCCGCTGTTATTTACTCTCATTTACATATGTTTCTGTTCATGTCTGGAAAGGCAGCTGGACAAGTGTGAGGATCCACAGTACTGCCTACCTGTTTGTGTCTGTCTAACCCTGTCTCCCTGGCTGGATGTGGCTGACCTACTTTTGGATTCCCGCCTCTACACCTCCTCAGCTGCAGCTCATCCCACTGATTGCCACTGCTCACCTACACCTGTATCAAATCCCGGTTGTTATCTCCAGCCCTTGCCAGTTCGTCGTTAAACCTGCAGTGATCCACCTGATACTCCACCAGCCACGTCCAGCCCCTCACGCCTTTTGACTTGATCCTCAGCCTTCACTCTCCTAGCTTGATTCCCTGGGCCATCCTTCCTAGTCCCCCCCTGCTCCGTCCACTGGATTTCCCTGCCTGCTCCTCCCTTTTCCTAACACGGCCACTACTCCCAGACCCAATCCTATTTCTGTCAAATAAACCATTTTCACTCCACTCCACCCTTCGTCTTCAGTGTTTGTAGTGTGGGTTCAACTAGTTGCTCGTTCAGAGCCTAACAGTAAGTAACAGAAAGCTGTTTGATTTGGGCTTAGGGCTGATGAAAACTATCAGGTGCAGATCAACACATTCAAACATGCAACCTTATATCTGTTCCTCACACGTTTCACTAGTGTGGAAAGGTCCCTGGCTGTCAGTGGGGCTGACACAATCAATATCGTAAAGTGACAACAGTTCTGCTGTGTGATTGATTTTAAACAAGAAAGAGAAAATTAGAAGTGACAAACGTTGCTGCCACACTAACAGATCCTAAACAGATGTAAAGGTTTTCCACTGTGTAGTCTTTAGAAAAGATCTGATTCTGATTAAGAACTGAATGCCAAGAACCAAAATATATATATTGCATATGCCTACCACTTTCTGTATCACAAGCTGCACTTTGTCACACCAGCAGGGGAGACGCTCACGGATGAACACCAGGTCAAAGGTCACATGTGGCAGAAGCACTGATAGTTCCTGTAGGAGAAATACAGACAGGAGGTTCAAAGTGATGGCCAGTCAAACCACTCCAGCACGTCACTCAAATAGGATAGAAAATAAAAAAAGAGTAACAAAAGTGTGAGAAAACTGAAAAATAATCGAAAGAGCCGCCATTTGTCGAGACAAATGATACAAAAACCAAGCTAAATGTAGGAGAAAAAACGAGGTAAATTGCAATTGTTCCGATGGCCAATTATTTAAAAACCCCAATAGTTATTTGTTGTAAATATAGTCCATAGTTGCAACAAAAAAAACACTCAACAGGAAATAAACAACCCTCAGAACTAAGGCACAGCGCTAACCATCATGCAGAATGAGTGACATTTATTATACAGGCATGAACATCCCAACACTGCCTCCAATCACAGGGGGTTGTGGCTTTGTCACAGTAGGATTTCAAAATGATGATGTCATTTTGCATCATAATTAGCCATGCCATGCTAATGTGAGCTGTAGGTAGAGTGTGTATTTGTAAAAGTGTGCATTTGTTCTGGGTCAAATGGGCCATCTGGAAGATTAGCTTTGGAGTGATGGGCCGTCGGAACAACGGGTTGCCCTGGAATAGGTTTGGTGTAAACACGTCATTTAGTAAAAGCCACACAGAAGATTCTGACTACGTTAATAAAATACTTCTGAAGGCAATATAACGGCTGTAAAATCTCACCCAGAAGGTGACCAGAGTTTGGGACTCCCTGTAGGACTCGATGATGTGGATTCTCAGGGACTGTTTCTTCAGGATGTGCATCTCTGGAACTGAGAGAGGAGGTACACACACACACACACACACACACACACACACACACACACACACACACACACACACACACACACACACACACACACACACACACACACACACACACACACACACACACACACAGCCATCCTACTGTATGTACTTTTTATTCTCATTAATGTATTTCATACCCTTTCCTTACTTCAAATGACATTGAATTTTTAATATTTTAATGCAGCTTAAATCAAGTTTCAGCCTGAAACCAATCCCGACTGTCCTCCCTCTGTCCTTGTTGAGACCTTAAACCCTGTGAAAACACTCACGGTGCTTGGGTAGCAGGGAGGTGATGATGTAATAGATGGAGAGAGTGGAGCTGAGCAGAGGGGCCACGACAGAGCTCAGACTGAGACCCCTCCATCCATAGTACTGGCGCCACGACACTGAGAGGAAATACAGGAAAATATACGCATCAGTGGTAGAGTCTCACCATCGTTGTGTCACTATAGACATGTTTCACTTTTATATTTTTCAGTCTCGTGGCTGTCGGTGGCATGGTATAATCCCATAAAAATAATAATAATAAATCTCTAATAAACTTGTAGCCAAAATACAGACACTCAAGACTATAATGTCCCAATGGAAACCCAAAATCACCACTGTTTCAACAGCAGAAAATCCTGCCTTCAATCCTACCAGGCTCCAAATCTGAAGCCATTACTGTGGCTTTTACTATTTACCATCCAATTGAGCCATTTCCATGTGGGAGGGAAAAAAACAACACTACTAATACTCAAAAATAATTTGTGTATATTTTCTCCTAAAAATATATATGAATCAGCATTTGGTAATTAGTATCATGTTTTTTGTTGGTTTGAATATTTAACTCAGTCTAAATGGAAAATAATATGAATGTAACACATTTATGATGCATATTTCTTTAAAGTGAGGCATGAGGGTTCATTTGATAGACAGAAAGTATATTCGGTTCCAATCTTCTGCCTACCAAGGGGTTCACTGAGGCTGGGGGGGTGTTTGGGATCTGGTCCACACATCAGTATTTCTGCTTCCTGTTTGAGAGGCTCGTAGGCATGGCTGTGACCTGAACACACATGGATTATACACATACAGTGTGTAGAACAAGTATTTGATACACTGCCGATTTTGCAGGTTTTCCCACTTACAAAGCATGTAGAAGTCTGTAATTTGTATCATAAAGAAACACTAACAGGTCTGTGAGAGCCAGAATTCTTACTTGTTGGTAGGTGATCAAATACTTATGTCATGCAATAAAATGCAAATTAATTATTTAAAAATCATACAATGTGATTTTCTGGATTTTTACATTCCATCTCACAGTGAAGTGTACCTATGATAAAAATTACAGACCTCTACATGCTTTGTAAGTGGGAAAACCTACAAAATCCTATTTGTTACATCACTGTATGATTTTTATAATGACAATATCTAATTGAATATTAGCACAGTATCTGCTGAAGTGTAGGTTTTCTTTTTAATTATTTTGTTGTGCTATTGATATGCAAATGAACACTATCAGTGTATGGGCAGGGTTGAAATGTTCTCAGTGACAGGGCTACTGGACCTTACCTTCCAGCCAGTCGCAGTATGAGTCTGCTGTGACCGAGTGCACCAGCTGGCTCCAGTGCAGCCAGTAGCTGGTCACCAGTTTGTTTGTGAACAGGAAGTCCTCCAAACTGAAGTCCTCAGATGTGACTTCTACAAGGAGAAAAAGAGAGGTATAAAGTCAAATGGGAGATTGAAAGGGGTGGAAATATTGCTTTTAACTGACTCTGTGTATGGAGGAATTTTAAGTAACTTGTATTGCTTGACTACTGTAGCTAACACATGCAATAAAGTATAATGTGCCATATATACATATAACCTGCATACTAACATTTAAGGCATTGCATATTTAAATGATAGGATCATTATGTGGAATTTTAAATGTAAAAGTCTTAAATGAATAAACAGGTTTGTTTCTGAGGGAATAACACATGAACCTGCTGTGTAGCTGAACGGAAGCTCTTCCAGCTTGGCTCCGTGCTTCATGTAATGAAACAGTTTGGCACACCAGTGTTTGTTATCTGCGAGGAAACACCCTCCACAGTAAAACACTGCCTTACACCAGGAGCTGCGGAGAGATAACCACAGCAGGCATTTAAAAATAGAGACGGGGGGGTATACCCAAAACTTTATATTTTAAATATAACATTTAAGCCATAAATAGTTTATGTGGATACAGTGATTTGACAGTCTGTGTCAATGTGTAACATGGGTCTAAACAAATTGTAATATAAATGGGTGAAATGGGTGTAATAAAAGTGTAATATTGGTGTAATACGGATGTTACAGGTGTGTACTGTATGCATGTAATGTGGGTGTTATGATGGTGAAATAACAGTGTTATAAAGGTGTCATATAGATGCAATATGGGTTTGATAATATATCAAATATATACCCTAAATGGGCAAAGTATTTCAGGAGATACTGTAATAGTATAAAATGTGAAATATGATGTGTCATCAAAGCCTAAATACATTAGAAAATAGCAATTCATTCATTTTCAAAATCATGTATACATGCTTGCCCATTTAAGAGTTAACCTATGGGTAAATCTTATGTCATGCACCTAGGTAAGAACACAGAACAATACCTGCAATCCTAAAACCACATCTGTGGGTGGTGTCATTATTAAATTGATCATGAAGTCAAAATCCAGACTTAAAAATTAAATTAACATGGCAATAAGAAGATAGAATCGGAGGATGAAACCCTCTTTGTTGTCACAAAGATGCACACAGCAGAGCACACACAGTGAAATTGGTCCTCTGCATTTAACCCATCCTAGTGCTAGGAGCAGTGGGCAGCTATTGTGCAGCGCCCGGGGAGCAATGGGGAGGGGGGACTGGAGGTGTCCGGTGCCTTGCTCAAGGGCACCACAGCAGGGCCTAGGAGGTGAACTGGGATTATACATGACGGTTTCATTATCAGAGTTTAATATATAAAGTCAATATATCTTGACTTGTGGTGCTTTAATTTGTGAGCAAAATTAAACTAGAAATGAACTAAAATGGCACAAATCGAAGCCATGTCATAGTTTTTTTTTTAAATCTTAAGAGAAAAAAGATCTTGCTTAACTGCTGATAACATGTGTATGGAGCTAACGTCAAAATCCTTTGTCAAATGAGGCAAGAAGAGGACCTCTTTGGAAAAAGAGGAACTGTTGTCAGTTCCAGAGAAGGACCATGAGTCAGCAGCAGAAATGTTGCTGATCCCGGACCGCACCGACTTCCTGTCGGATCAGCACTCCAGGCTGTGTGGCTTCGGAGCTGCCGCTAGATGTAGCGCTGGCTAAATTTGAATTGCTAACACTGCTAACTTAACATATAGATTGGATCAGGCTGTGTCATCAGTGTGATTCCTTATTGCTACAGGTGGCACTTTGAATGGCAGTGTATGAGTGTGTGTGAGAATTAAAACAAATGCTCTTAGTGGTTGCTAAGACAAGCAAGACGCTATATACGTAAATACAGAACTTTTGCCCTTTTCTTTCTAAAAAGAAACATTGTATGTATTCGGTCTGTCATTGGTTCTTTTTTGACTCTGTATGCACAAACACATCTCACCATTCCTTCAGCCGGCTGGGGAAGGAGCGTGTCTTACAGTTATGACAGTAGTATATCGGAGGCCAGCGCAGGCTGAATGCTGAAAGGCCCTTCTGATCTGGAGACTCACAGAGTCTGACGGCCCGGGGACACATCTCCTCGTCCAACATATTGTTTCCCTTTTTGAGCATTTGATTGCGCAGCAGCCTGCAAGTAAACAGATACAATGAGTCTGTTGTGATGTGTTGATCTTATTTCAGGTTCTGTTTCCAATTATAAAGCAGCACATTTACTAGGGTTGCAGTTAGTGACACATTTAGGGGAATTCCTGTGAATTCCTAAAACATCAAATGTCAGTGACTGCAAAGTATCTGCAGCTGCTGTTTCTGTCCCACCTGTGCAGGGTCTTGTCGTTGACCTTCAGTCTCCAGGGTTGTCGTGGCAGCCCACCCCCCATTGGGGCGTCCATGCACCTCTGCAGCAGGGTTAAAATGTTGTAGAAAGTCCTAGTGTCTTCTACACTGTCTCCTTCAGCGAGGTCTGTACTGAAGGAGCAGGAGGACGACGCTTTGTCTAACACATCAAAACCAAGGGGGAGCCCCGAAGAATCCATAACCAACAGGATACTCTTCCCATCATATTTCCCTGCAAAGAAAACCAGGACAATGCAGGAGAAATATGACACGTTAGTGAGCATGGCTTGCTATTGCAATGCATGTGTCCAAATCTGTATAGAAGAAGAAGAATCGGAGGATGAAACCCTCTTTATTATGCACATACATGCACACAGCAGAGCACACACAGTGAAATTGGTCCTCTGCATTTAACCCATTCTAGTACTAGGAGCAGTGGGCAGCTATCGTGCAGCGCCCGGGGAGCAATGGGGAGGGGGGGGATGGAGATGTCCGGTGCCTTGCTCAAGGGTACCACAGCAGGGCCTAGGAGGTGAACTGGGACCTCTCCAAGTAGCAGTCCACTTTCCATATTTTTTCAAGTCTGTTTGGGGACTTGAACCGGCAACCCTAAGATTCCCAGTCCAAGCCCCTACTTACTGAGCCACTGCTGCAGAGATTTGGACACCGTTTAATTTAATGATACATTGTGCTACTCACTAAACTCAAACACCCTATCTAACTTATCAGCTCAATTCATAAAAATAATGGATTATGCGACTGGTTTGTTTCCAGTTTGCAAATCGTTCTTTTCTTACACTCATTCAGATGAAAAGACAGACAAGAACCTTATGTTGGTGTAAGAGTCGTGATACACTGGAGCAGCTAGCCTGACTCTATTCCTCCATGCTAACAGTTTTAAGTGGTGAACTAGCCTCACTCTGACTACAGTTCCTTACTAAGACTCATCCAACATATAACAGTGTTCTTGTCACATAAGCTGCAAAAGAAGTGAATAAAAACATTACCTAAACTCTGTTGTGAACGCACCCTATATACACACTAAAGTTAGATATTCAAGCATTACAATTATCGGCTTTTTAATATAAAAGGATCACATAACTGCTAAAGCACATACCAGTTATTGGGTATAACATTAACACAGCTCTCCATAACATGTAAGCAAATGTTAGCTAACAGCTAAATAAATCATGTTATTCTACTTATTGTGTGTGAATAATTCCCTCATCCTAAAAAGTTGAAGTTGAATGACCCAACAAGGGATTCATTAATATATATACACTGTATAGACAGAAGTATTGGGACACCCCTCTTAATCATTCAACTCAGGTGTTTCATTCTGTCCCATTTCCATACAGTAGGTGTATACAATCAAGTACCTAGCCATGCAGTCTGCCTTCACAAACATTTGTGAAAGAATGCGTAGTTCTAAAGAGCTCACTGAACGTGGTACTGTAATAGGATGCCACCTTGGCAACATGTCAGTTTGTGAAATTTCTTCTCTTCTAGATATTCCACGATCATCTGTAAGTGGTGTTATTCCAAAGTGGAAATGTTTAGGAACCACAACAACTCAGCCATGAAGTGGCAGACCATGTAAAGTTATCGCCGAGTGCATAGTGCGTAAAAGTGGCAAAGCTCTGTTGACTCAATAACTGCAGAGCTTCAAACCAGCTCTGTAATAATATCAGAACCAGAACTGCACCTGGAGCTTAATGCAAGCTTAACATCACCAAGCACAATGCCAAGCGTGGGATGGAGGAGTGTACAGCACGCCGCCATTGGACTCTGGAGCAGTGGAAACATGTTCTGTGGAGGGAACAATCACGCTTCTCTATCTGGCAGTCTGATGGATGGGTCTGGGTTTGGAGAATGCTAGGAGAACGTTACCTGCCTGACTGCATTGTGCCAACTGTAAAGTTTAGTGGAGGAGGGATAATACTATGGGATGTTTTTTTGGGGTTGGCCTCGGCCCCTTAGTTCCAGTGGAGGGGATTCTTAATGCTTTATCTCACAGAGTCATTCTGGACTATTCTATGCTTCCAGCTTTGGGAAACAGTTTGGGGAAGGCCCTTTTCTGTTGCAGCATGACTGTGCCCCAGTGCACAAAGCAAGGTCCATAAAGGCCTGGTTGGATTAGTCGGTGTGGAAGAACTTGAATGGCCCCCACAGAGCCCTGACCTCAACCCCACTGAACACCTTTGGGATGAACTATAACAGAGAGAGAGGCCTTCTCGTCCATCATGAGGGTCTGACCTCACAAATGCTCTTCTGGATGAACTGGGACACACTCCAAAATCTTGTAGAAAGCCTTCCCAGAAGTTTGGAAGCTGTTATAGCTGCAAGGGGGGGGGGGGGGGGGGCAACTTCATATTAATGCCTAAGAATGTGGTATGCTGTAGGTGTAATGTGTAGGTGTCTCAATACTTTTGTCTATATAGTGTATTTATTTATTTACAACATGTCCATACATACGGAGTCATTGGAGTGCCATGAAACTAAGAAACATTGTTAAATACATTTTAAAATAAATGTGGGAATATAAAGAGGAAGACATTGAGAATTATTAAAAATAAAACATAAAATAAGTAAAAAATTGAGTCAAATATAAATAAAAAACTAATAAATGTTAAATGTTTTTCAATGTTTTATTATTTTATGTCTTATATAAACGTTGCATTGTTTGAGGGGCCTGGGACTTAAGAGTGTCATTGCCATATTTAAACTGTAGCTGTGCATACAGTATGAATAAAGCCTTTGAACTTTGAATAATAATAATAATGAATACATTTAACATGACTCTTCTTTATGGCACTACCATAACTCCAAACACACTCACTCAGTTCAGATCGGTGCATCCCTGCCCGTCTTATCCTCCCGGCTGCGGCTGCTGGTAGTGGCTCAGCAATAGAGCAGTCCATCACATATACCATCCAATAGGGGGAGCTGTCTACTGGGTATTTTCCTCGGGATCTTCTCACCAATTTTCTCTGCTCTTTCCTGGCTATCTGAAGGCCACCGTACCACTGAGCCATGGTGTCTGAAAACTCGAGCAGTGGGTCCCGGTTGGCGTAAAGAAGCTCCATCTGATCCACGCCTGTTTTCTATAGCAGAAAAAAAATGTTAACAAATGTATCAAAATCAAACCATAGTTCACTTTAAGATGCTTACTTAAGATAAGATAAGATAAGATTTCCCAAAATTGGGAAACATTTTTATTACAGCAGCATTAAAAAAAAAAAAAAGGCATTGCACATAATTGGAAATGAAAAAGAGTAGAAAATAAATCATTATAAAATATAAACATCTGAATATAGAAAATAAAACAGAACTAAACAGTAAAAAATAGACAAGTTGATCTTGAAGATAGAAATCTGTAAATTATCGTGGTAAAACACTATTGAAGGGCCAAATTACAGCTAAAACAATATCAAAGTAGGATATTATTTATATTAAGTGAGCAAAGAATGGCATGTTCAATTAAATATAAATGTAAAAGGTACAGTGTGACGTTAAAGTCCAGTTAACAAACTAGGTTTACTTGCTCGTTTTATGCATTGTTGATGCTAATTTAAGGGTTGGTTTACCTGAATATGTTGAGTATTGATGGAGAGCCGCAGGGGTGATGGACAGTGTTTCTTCAGTTTGGATTCAAATATGAATTGTAAACAGAAATGTGTTCTTTTACAAATGTTCTTGACAACAGTTCTATCAGTGGGACATTCTTCCACTAGGTTGTTTTTCCTCAAATTAAATTGAATAAAACAAGAGATGACAGGCCTTTGTAGTTACTTCAATGGAGTGAAAGTCCAGGAGCATGAAAAACGGAGGGGATTTATTTTGCACGACAGCGTTACAATGTTCCACAGCTGTTATTCCGCACATATTTGTGATAAATTAGACATTAAGAAAGGCTTAATGGTTTAGTGTTAATTTTCACGTTGTGTTATGTATGTTTAATTGCTTTTTAAAAATATATATTTTGCCTAACCTTTTAATAAAACTAGAATCTAGTAAATGGAGATTCAATCCTAACAGCTTATGTTCACTTACATTAAACGTTTAACTTAATAACACACTTTGTCCTGTAAGATAAAGACAAAATCAACCAATTCTCCATCTTGCGAGTTTGCCAATTTCTTTTTTTAAATCGTGACTTTATCAATTATCTTTGTAATTTTCTATTGATCAACTTATAAACCTATTTCATTTAGTCCAAATTAAACATTTTTTGTGTCTATATTTTACCTGGAAATCTGGTACATTGTGACTTGTCATTTTGTTAACACAACTAAATATAGTGCCGATTGATACTTTCTGTCTGACTTTGGCCTCTCTAGCTGCGTAGACAGGAGTTACATACAGTTCATTTAGCCAACGCTTTTATACAAAGCAAATTACAACAAGTGCAATAAACATAAAGATTCAAACTCCGAACAACAAGGGGAAGGTGCAGAAAAAAATCATTTCAAGTAAGCCCTACCATTGTAAGTGCTGGGGAATTTGTGACAAGGCCTAAGCTAACTCTTTGAATTGCTTTTTTTGTTGTTGCAAGAATTTAATTGCCAAGATGCAATGGAAACAGATGCTTTTTCAGTTTAGGAGAGAAGATCTTTCTGCTGTCCTGATGGGGAATGGGGAGCTCATTCCACTATTTAGGAGCTAAAAGGCGTTTTTGGATATCTGGGTCCCACTCGCAGAGATTGGGGAGCAAGCCGACTGGCTGAATCTGAGCGAAGTCAAAGTAAAAAAAAAAGTCAAAGTCAACTTTATTGTCAATCTTTCAATTTTTGTGTACAGACAGAAAGATCGAAATGCTGTTTCGCACAGTCCCAAGGTATTAAAGTCAAAAATATACAATATATATACAAATATGTATATTCATACATTAATACATATACATAGACATGAAAAAGTGTAGATAAAAGAACACTCAACATATACAAAATAAATAACAACCGTTACTTCAAAAGTATGCAGGATATATGTTAAGAAATGTACATAGCGCATATGAGATATATATATATATAATATTGTACTTTTATTTGTTTGTATTTTGCAATTTTGTGATTCTTGTATATATATATATATTTTTAGTATCTTGGGTGTAACATTAAGCTGTCTTTGGGTGTTTCTGCTGTAACAATGCAAATTTCCCCTCTATGGGACTATTAAAGGTATTCTGATTCTGATTCTGTGGTGCTGGATTTTTGTGTCTGTGTGTCGGTCGGGGGGTGTTCAAGTCCAGGTCCAGTGTGGGGCAGGGTGGAGAGGTGAGACAGAGGGGAGAGGTGGGAGTGAGGTGAGAGAGTTCAGCCTCCTGACATCCTGGGTTTCAAGGTTTCAAGGTTTCAAGGTTTTATTTGTCATATGCACAGCAGATACAGCGTATATGTTGGCAATGAAAATCTGATGTCGCGTGCTCCTCCAACAACTCCACATACATGGTGCAAATAACATAAATAAAATAGTGCAAAAAGAGAGAAGAATATTTACAATAACAACAATAAAGATTTGAGGATGTGAAATATATACATATTTGGAATACATTGAGAGTATTTAAACACTTTACACTGTTGAATGAGGAGGTATGGGCAGATGCATATATTACGTATAACAGATGTATATGGCAGATATGTATAATATATAGATATGTGTACTATAAACAGATATGTATGGCAGATGTGTATAATATATATATATATGTATGTGTGTACTATAAACAGATGTGAGTAGACATTCACACAGCTCAGGAGTTCAGTAGTCTTATAGCCTGTGGTATAAAACTGTCTCTGAGTCTGGTGGTCTTGGTCCGGATGCTGCGGTACCGTCTGCCAGACGGCAGCAGACAGAACAGATTGTTGCTGGGGTGATGGGGGTCCTTTAATATCCTACCGGCCTTCTTCCTACACCGCTGGGTGTAGAGGTCCTCCATGGATGGCAGCTCCGTCCTGGTGATGTGCTGAGCAGTTTTCACCACCCTCTGTAGAGGGTGGAAAAAGCAGTTTTTCAGTCGGGTGAAGCTCAACCTCAGGCTGCGGAACCTTCTCCCTGAAGGCATGAGGGGGAAGAGGCAGTTGGAGGAATAGGGGGTCATGAGACACGTAGTGGGCGGTGGTGGCAAAGTCCATAGGGGCTTGGCCTGGGAACTGGAAGGTCACCAGTTCAAGTCCCCGAAAGACCAAGTGCCACCGTGGTGTCCCTGAGCAAGACACTGGTTACCTACACTGCTCCCCGGGCGCCGTACATAATGGCAGCCCACTGCTCCTAACACTAGGATGGGTCAAATGCAGAGACCTATGTAGGGCGGTGGCAAAGTGGTTAGGGGCTCTTATTTTAGGTGTTGTAAATGTCCAGGAGTGATGGGAGTGAGGCACCAATGATCCTCTCAGTAGGGTTCACGATGCGCTGCAGGGTCTTGCGGTCCGATGCTGTGCAGCTTCCGAACCACAAGGTGATGCAGCTGCTGAGGATGCTCTCGATGGCGCCTTGGTAGAAGGTGTGCATGATGGGTGTGGGTGCTCCTGCTTTCTTCAGTTTGCGTACGAAGTAGAGGCCCTGCTGGGCTTTGGCTTTGGCTTGGCAAGTGACGTGGTGTTGTTGCTCTAGGAGAGGTTGTAAGGTTGACCCCCAGGAATTTGGTGCTGCTCACCTGCTCCACAGCAGCACCATTGAAGTGCACATGATGGATTGTATGGTTTAACCAAGGCCTGGATTTAGGAAGGGGGAGCTACGATGCACGCAGCTATAGTTCTATTTCCCCTAGCCTTCAGCCAGGGACTATGAGACAAATGGGTTAAACTACAGTATGCAAAACTCCTCGAATAAATGTTTTCAGGTTGGACAGTTTTTGTTGTTTACGGTAATCATCTTTGTGTCCTGGAAGAGGGTTCACGTCTGAGTCGTTCTCATGGAGGGTCCTACACTTTTAGTGGATGTCATATTGCTGTAAACACTGTAAAGCCCTTTCATGTACATTTGTAACTTGTGATATTGGGCCTTATATATAATATTTGATAGAGGTATGTATATGAATACAACCTTGCCTGTTTTCTAACCCACAAAACCTCCTGTTCAATTGTAAAAAACATCACTTTCCAGATCTATTCAGTATAGCAGGCTGGACTTTTGTTAATAAACAACAACACTAGTCATGGTAGTCAAAATCACAAATATGGCTACTTTCTGGTTAAATCTGCCATTTTTAATCCTGAAATATCAGAAATAGACTTAGCGTCCTCGTCAGTAACCCCCAAAAACCACTCCACATTGGCCATGATGCTAATAAATGGTAATTGACCCAACTTGTGCTAATTGTGCCATTTGCACAACATATGCAAGTTAGCATCCGGCAGTTTCTATGTGTTGACGACCCGACTATACATTTCTAACATTGTCTTTGGGGTACTCAACATTGCTAGGTTCACACTGCTTGCAACTACACTATATGGTGTAGAAAATGATTCACAACACGTGGGTTTGACTGTTTTGAATTTTTTAATTCTGCTATAAAGAAAATGGTGCATGGATTTGAATATTTACAGTACCTCAGTGAAAATATCTTGTAGCTTTAAATATTTGTTGAAACATGCAGATACAAAATGTGTAATATAATAAACATAAAATAGTTGATTTTAAAAACGTATGATATCCTATGTCATATGACAGTATTTGACTTCTTCTGCATGTGTGTGTGTTTCTTTAAGTCCTCCTTCCTCTTCCTGCTGCTGTGGCTCTGCTGCAGCCTGTATGTTCTTCTGGCCTGGACTCGCTCCTTCTGCAGGACCTCAGTGTCATCCAGGATCTCCAGGCCGGAGAGCTGACTGATCACATATTGCCTGAGGAGGAGAAAGACAGAAAGTGTGTGCAAATGTCTGCTATTTCATTTCAATCAAAAGTTTGAAAAATTAGCCCATTGTTTCTGCTGACTGCAACTCCAGAACAGTGTTTTACACAATTCCACAACCTGATAAGATGCAGATTGAGGGATTGAGGGATGACCGATTATGTTTTCTTTGCGAGCAGATTGTCAGGGTTGGGGAAACAGGACCCAAGTGCAGTAAATCAAGGGGAGGGAGGTAAGGGTCCAAACAAAAAGCAAGCTTTATTCAAAAGCTGTTGACGAAAACACGAAGCAAGGGGAACACAGGACATGAAAAACACTTAGCTTCAGACATGAAGGGTGACAGGAACAGGCAGGTATCTTGGACAAGGTGCCAGGACAACAACCTCCACCTCAACGTCAGCAAAACAAAGGAGCTGATTGTGGACTACAGGAAGAGGCAGAGAGAGGCACACACACCCATCACCATCAACGGGACTCCTGTGGAGAGAGTCAGCAGCTTCAGGTTCCTCGGGGTTAACATCAGTGAGGATCTGACATGGACACATCACACCAGGGCCATATCCAAGACGGCTCGACAGCGGCTCCTCTTCCTCTGCAGGCTGCAGAAGTTCAACATGGACTCCAGGATACTCTGCAACTTCTACAGGTGCACCATCGAGAGTATCCTGACTGGCTGCATCACCGCCTGGTATGGCAGTTGTACCGCCCTCAACCGTAAGACTCTACAGAGTGTGGTGAAAACTGCTCAGCACATCACCAGGACGGAGCTGCCATCCATGGAGGACCTCTACACCCAGCGGTGTAGGAAGAAGGCCGGTAGGATATTAAAGGACCCCCATCACCCCAGCAACAATCTGTTCTGTCTGCTGCCGTCTGGCAGACGGTACCGCAGCATCCGGAGCAACACCACCAGACTCAGGGACAGTTTATACACAGGCTATATGACTGCTGAAATCTTAGCTCTGTGAATGTCTACTCACATCTGTTTACAGTACACACACATATATATATATATATATATATATATATATATATATATATATTACACACATCTGCCATACACATCTGTTTATAATACACATATCTTTATATTATACATATCTGCCATAAATATCTGTTTATATATAATATATGCATCTGTCTCTACCTCCTCATACAACAGTAAAAAAGTATTTAAATTACTGTACAGTATATTTAAATAATTTCTATTTATTCTACATATGTATATATTTTACATCTTTACACCTCTACTGTTGTTATTGTATATATTATTCTCTCTTTTTGCACTATTTTATTTATCTTATTTGCACCATGTATGTTGCGTTGTTGGAGGAGCATGGGACATAAGATTTTCATTGCCAACATACGTTGTATATGCTGTGCATATGACCAATAAAACCTTTGAACCTTTGAACCTTGAAGATCAGGGAAGAAATGACGACGACCGAACAACAGACAAAAGGGAAACAGGGACTAAATACACATGGGTAATAACAAGACAAGAGACAGCTGGAAGGGGGAGGAGAAACACAGGGGCAGGGGTGAACACAATGACATTTCAATACAATATTACAGCACATTTAGTAGAGAGCTTAGGTTATTTCCAATCAGGCACAGGAGGGAAACGCAGACAGGAAGTGAAGTGGGGAAAACATTTCAAAATAAAACACAACACAAGGACATGACAGACACGAAACAAGGATCATGAAACAGATCAAATCATGTCCAATACTCCGTGATCTTAGAGTGCACATTAAACATTTTAAAATTGAGATTACAGTGGCTTGCTTGGCCGCCGAGTGGATAATGCTAATGAACTGCTAACATTAAGAACTTGTTAAAGGACTTTAAAGACATGTCAGTGGAGAGGGCTCTGGGACTTAGTGGCCCTCTAAAGTCAGTCTAAATCACAGTGTCAGCTCTTCTAAATTTCAGAGATGAAATTGATGGACTGTTGCTTCACAGTGTTCTCTACCTCTCTGTTGGTTTTATATTACTGTATGTCATTTTTAAAAGGTGGATACGATGGGAGTTTGGGACTTTCTATAACATGCTTCTTTCACAATGAAAACATATAAGAAATACCCATTTAGGATTTATTTGACCACACTCTGTCTATTTGTGTCTGCAGTATGTTCCTTTAATGTATTATTCACTGATGTCATCTGATATTTGGCGTGCTTAATCTGTTCGTAAAACAACAGACTAAATGTCCAAATTTAAATTAGCTAGACATCTTTTCTCAGACTCCTCTAGCACACTTTTGACAAAACACACATCAGCTTCCCCTGATGGACCAGACGGGGGCGCTATGGGATATGTTAACGTGTGAAACTCAGCAGTGGTCTGCTTTGATGGATCGTGCACATTTAAAATTAACATGTTCACTCAAGGTTCCGTCCAGCTCCAGAGAAACATCTGTACAGTGTTGAGACCATTAAGACCATGGTATTTGTACTTGTACCTGAAAGTGCAAATACCATGGTCTTAAAATACTCCACTGCAAGTAAAGGTCCTGATTTCAAAATTCCACTTGAGTAAAAGTACACAAGTATTAGCATCAAAATCTATTTAAAGTAATCATTGAGCAGAATGGATCTTTCCAGCACGTTATATTATTTTAGTTATTAATTAATGCTGTTTTTATTCAAGTAAGATCATTTCAGTATTCAGTAGGCCTACCAATTTAGAAAATTGAAATACTGTGTACAATAGTACTACAGAACTGCAGTATACCATATCAGCATTTCATGTGTTTTTATGTGTACAAAGTAACAAAGTAATAGTAAATGTATGATATTCACCTCGAGAAAGTAGTGGAGTACAAATATGTCAAAATAGTACTTAAGTACAATACTTGAGTAAATGTACTTTGTATTTAAAAACCTCGTGTTGGATCAGATTGCTTATTGGGAAGATTGTTTTTCCGGAATTTAAAAACTAAAAGGTCATAAATCCAAGTGAAAACAGCATACAACCCTACACAATTACTAAAGAGTATTTGTTTTGTACTTTTAGATTTCTTACAACCCTGGTAAAAGGGCTTTCTGCTCACCTGTAGTCTGTGTACTGGTTCAGACTCCCTCCATTGAAATAGCTCGGTGCTGCTTCGTTGTTCATCATACTGAGGATCCTGAGAGAGAGAGACATGGAATCATAATGCGGCGTGGAATAAATCATCCTGGCATAGAAACAGGATTCCAGGTTCACTTTATGTTGGGGAACTTCCGCCGGATTTCCTCCACGAACACGGGCAGGTTGTTGATCTTGTTCTTGTTGATGCACAAGGTGGTGACACTGGCCATGAAGGGGAACTTGATGTGGGAGGTGTAGTTGTTACAGTCCAGGATCAGAGTGCTGAGTTTCTCCAGCTGCCCCAGCAGAGCCGGGTTCCAGAACACTGAATGAAGGACAACACACTCCCACCACTCAGGGTGCTACCATCTTGCAAAAACTAAATATTTGTTTAAACATTAGCAGCAGCTGTGTCAGTTTCTTTTTACATGGCAAGACTTCATAAATGTGTCTTTAAAATATGACTGACATATTTTTACTGTTATTGAAAATAACACAAAACCTATAGAATCTGTCGACTTTTTATTATTTTAGGATGAATTTAAACAAGTCTGATGATGCTCTGTATATAAACAGAACAATAACAAAAGAACCATGTCTTTATGATGTACACTCTGAGATTCCCTTGGAATGAAGAGTGCATTACAAATTAAATATATTATTATTATTATTATTATTATTATTATTATTATTAATTAACTAGAAATAGAAATATATTAGGTAACTTGATAGCCTTTATATAAGGAAGTTTCATATATTGTTCAATATCTTTGAGGAAAACAACAGAATTAAGTTCTGTTTTTCTAAAGTGTATATTTGGTAAAAGGTAAGACTAGAACAGCACTCCTTAAACAGTTTTTAATAATTGTATATAATAATAACAAAAGGACTTTTTGGGCAAGATGTTCTTCTTCAGCATTTATTCTCTATAAATATAGGAATACATTTTTCTTCAATATCAAATGTATTATTACAAAACTATTGTCCTATTGACTTTTCATAAGAAACCAACACCGCATTTTCCCATGATAAAGTTAAACCTGCAACAGTATTGCCAGGATTTCTTAATGCTAATGCTGTAAAACTGATACTTCTCATCCTTAAAAGAGCAGTCTGTTTGTTATTAAATGTGTCTTTGTACTATATGGTTGTGGAGTCTTACTTGTAACACACACTGTAGATTGTGGATGTGTAAGCTCTTCCATTGTGTTCCATAATCTTCATTTCAAGTGCATGTTGACTTGTGTTAGCTCATAAGAAAAATACCACGTTCCTGTTTCTTGACATTTACCTCTTCAAATAAGAATTTTATTACATTTACACTACTGCTTCTGTTTATATGACACATTCAATGTTTTTATTGAAACTGTGTGCTGGTCCTTAGTCTTTAGCAGCGGTGGAAGAAGTACTCAGATCCTTTACCTTAATAAAGGAGCAATATTACATTGTAAATAATCTGTTTTAAGTAAAAGTCCTGCATTCATAATTGTACTCAACTGAAAGTACAAAAGTGTTGGCATCAAAATATATCTAAAGTACAAAAGTAAAAGTACTTATTTTCCAGTATGGGTCATATCAAACTTTAAAATATGAATTGTCTGTATTATAATTATTAAATGCATTAATGTCAAGTTAAAGGTAGGGATTATAAGAATTCCTTGAAATACTGCAGCCTATAATAATGATGTATATTCTGTATCATAAATACATATCTGCAAAGTAGCAAGGAACTAAATAAGTGAAAAAAGTGGAGTAAAAAGTAGAACATTGCCTCTAAAATGTTGTAAAGTGAAAGTATAAAGTAGCATAACATGAAAATATTCATGTGAAGTTCCTCAAAATTGTACTTGAGTAGATGTCCTTGGTTACATTCCACCAGTGGTTTTAAAACATATAAAACATGTTATTCTACAAAGGATTCACAGTCCTGCATGGTTTGCTGGAATAGCCTATCTGGGGGGGGGGGGGGGGGGGGGGGGGGGGGGGGGGGACAAACAGCCTCTCACGAAACAAAGGAACGCTGAGTGGTTCTCTGATCTGACAGCTCCTGCTTATTATAAAAGGATACTCATCCAGCAGGTTGTAGCTGAGGTCCAGCACCTCCAGTGTGTCAGTCTGGGGGAGGATGGTCTCATATGGGATCTCTGTCAGCGCCTGGTAAGCAAAGGAAAGCCACTGGAATCTGGAGGGTGGTTGGCTGTTTTGGCCTGAGGCGTAGGGATCCATGACAAAAACCCTCAGCAGGGAATCCTCTCCAGCTCCTCTCCTCTCGTTTTGATAGAGATTAGGAGAGTCAGATGATTATGTCATCATCAGACCCTTGATAAACAACAGCACAATGGACGTTAATAGAAAGGAATGACTCACAGTCTGATGATACAGATAGTGAAGACATATTGGTTTAATGTAATTATTAGATGAATATAACAAATGACAAATTATTGTCTACAGGCTTACAGCATGCTGCATTTACAAATGCACTGCACAGAGGGTTAACATAACAATATTAAAACCTAATCAATGCACTCATATAGAATAACAAAGCAAAAGCAAATAACTGCTGCATATGGGCATTCAATACATGTGAAATGATCTTACAACTGTATTTACAATATGAAAGGGGCAATAGAGACACTGAATATGTCATGTTTTAATGTTTAAAAAGCTCTTTATTTTTCTCTTATTGCCTGTGCTGCAGCACCTCTTTTCACCTTCTGTCTAAAACCAGAACCCAGTCAGCTATATGCACAAAAACACACTACAGGAAAGGGAAAACACCATCATGTAAATTAAGAATGTACATAAATGCACAAATTGGAGCATTAGCACTCGATGCTAGTTCAAACAGATTGAATGTATGTGATGTGTATAAATGGTTATGCTATAATATAAATAATATAATAGATAGATGAACTCAGACGATTTCTAACAAGCATCAGGTATGATTTCTGTTAAAACGGCAAGAGGGACGGCAAGGGAGAGGGACAGGATGGCGTGGGCAAGGGACTCCCTATCTTTTTTCTAAAATTACTGTTTACATCATATGCACCTGCATATGTCCCTCTGTGAGGGCAACTAGAAAAACAATAAGAGTTTGTCACAAAAGGAAAGGTATACACCAAAAAGCCAAACAGGGTGATTTTAAGAGATCAGGTGGAAACTATTGGGAAGATCGGTATGTACAGAGAATGTTCCAATCTGAAAAATACTTCTGAAGTGTTTTCAAAACCAGTTCAGTAATGCAATTAAAAATAACTGTTTTCTTAATTTCGTGAATTTCTTACACATCACATTTACAATACAAATGACATGATACATTATAGATGACTTTCGTGGTTTTTCTTAAATAAAATGAACAATTTGACATTTTTGTGAAAATACTTATTTTCCAACAACATAGAAGATATTAGTGTAAAGACTGGAAGGAGGGGGGAGACACCAAGCATGAGGACAAAGCACCACGAGCCCTGGAACTGCAGCTACAGGGTGTGTTATGTCACCTGAAGGCCTATTTAATCTCAAATGTACTAAGGGTGTTATTAAGGAGTAAATGCTGAGACTGATATTCAGATCAATATAAGTTAAACTAGGATTTTATCGGATTGTAGATGACTTGGTGTTGCCTGGATCGGTTTGTGTCCCGTCCTCACTCAGAATTGCCTCCTCAGTTCTCGCAGTAAACGCACACACTTGAAAGAAAGTAATTTATTGCTTTTTTTTTTTTGTCTTTTAAGTTCCACACTTGATCCAGATTTGTTTGTATTTCCACGACAGGGTTACAGACAACATCAGCCTCTTATCAAGCCTTTTAAAAAATAAAAATAAAAAAAAAATTTAAATTTAAAAAATGAGGTTTAATATAATATAGAGGTTTAATATAATAATATTAAAATCTAGTCAATGCACTCACCACATACAATAACACAGTAAAGCATTTCCAAGCAAATAACTGCTGCATGGCATTCAACACATGTGGAATTATCTTACAACTGTCCTTACAATATTAAAGGGGCATTCTGCTCATTTCAGGTCCATATTAGTATTTTGAGCTTCTAATGTGACATGAATCCATGCTTTTACATTGAAAAAGCTCTATATTTTTCTATTTAATATAGTATAAGTAAAAATGATTAGTCAGTGTTCTTCACTGACTATGCATTGACACATTGTAACTATATTTCTGTGGTGAATCCTAAAAGTTTCAACACTTTCCTCTAACTCAGGGGAGTCCAAACTACGGCCCAGGGGGCCAAATGCGGCCCGCAGGCCATTTTGAATCGGCCCTCTGCAAATTCTAAAAGTATAATGCAATATGGCCCAAAAATTAAACATTTGCTTGTATATTGTACTTATATTTTATATTGTACTTCTCAAATATATATGTTCAAATATATTATATGAGCCCAATTTTCAAATAAATTTAGTCATTTAATATTTAAAACAGTTTCTAACAAATAAAAAAAAAAAAAAAACGTATTTCTATAACAAGCTTGAAATTGAACCTTCATATTTACTCTTATTATCAGCAATCTGAGGCTTCTGTTTTAAGGAATGAGCTGCCAACAAAATAAATGAAACCCTAAAGAGAGATGGGATGTAGGCTGTTTTTTCGGAAAGCGTTTTCAAGTATCGCGCATTATTCACCTACATTTGATTTGTTTTGGTAACTTATAACTTAACTTTTGAGACAATATTCACCTCTATAAGTGGCCCATCTCTCTGTATATTTTTCTGTATGTGGCCCTCGGTGAAAAAAGTTTGGACACCCCTGCTCTAACTGGTGTACCAAATGCATCAATTTGAAACACATTTTTATCATTTATTCAGCCATAACATGTAACATATTTCATTTTGTCCGGGTAATCTGTAAAACATTAATGTTTAAATCTACATTCTGCATGCACATTCATCACGTATAAATCTGTTCAGTGGAAGCTTGACTTACCGAGTTGAAGAGGCTGTATGTTAAGGCTGCATGCTAACCTCTGAGAGCTGCTCACAGTTCAGATAAAAGGCCCTCTTTCATACTGCCGTGGGAGATCACATGATGGGGATAATCACATGCTGCTTGTGGTTCACAGGACCAACCGGACCAGCTTTAAATAGCATGTTGAATTCTCAAAAAGGGAAAAACAACTTCAGTGGCTTTTAAAAAAGAGATGTCAATATTTAATATTGTTTCACTGTACCCAATGACGGGTGGATCAACATAAACAAAGACATGTTGTTAGACTGAGAAATAGCATGGTCTCTATAATTTCGATATTTTTGTAGTAATGTTCACAATCACAGTTAGAGATCAGATTTTTCCTGTAAATACTGTAAGAATATTTCTTAAGTAGAGCCCTTTAAAAGGAAATTCAAAACAATACTTATATAGATAAAAATGGAGAAAGAAAATAATATAATACAGATTAGATGTTTGATACTGTAAACTATACAATTTTAAACTGTAGAATTGGACCCCCCTAATTTTTCAAACAAAAGAAAAATAGAAAGAAGAAAATCCATTCTAGCTTAATTTACACAATCAGCTATTTATTTTGATGTTTTTTCTGTTCACACTGCGAAATTCAGCAAACACATGTATGATAAAATAATAAGGTTTGAAATCATATTGAAGGCATAAAAGAGCTCAAACTAATCTTCATACTGTAGAAAAATATTGAAAAAAAGACACACTTTCACATAACGGATGTTTTGTCCATGTCTGTATTGTGTTTTCTCTGTTCCCACAGCAGACACTTATATTTTGGAGTCAGCAAGTCTGGAAAATATACTAAATACATTTAAAACAAACCTCTTGTGAGCTTTTCATACTGTTTACAACAACACTTTCAGTGGTTAATTTGAATAAATGGCGTGCAAACAATGTCTCTTAGTGTAGCAGATTACTCATCAAACAGTAATGTCACTTATAATAAATGATATGAACATTTCAAGGAGAGTTCCTCTGGTATTGCAGTTTAAATGTCCCGAGGGTCAGGATTCCCCCTTCTGGAACACCACAGTGGCTCATAGCTGTGATGCTGCACACACTGCTGGTTCAAGTCCTTATGGAACACACAAAGTGATGCCCTCGGCCAGTCTTGCAGTCCCTGATTTGCCACTTCGCCCTTCTCCACACCAGGATGCACTGTTTGCTTCCCTTCATTTTTGACCGAGGGGGTTTCTTTCTCCAGTTAGTGTAGCTGACCGGCTCACCCCCCACCCACTCCCAGCGCCCTCGGCCTTCCCTGTCATTCAGGCCTTAAACAGAAGGACAGAGACAGCCAGTTAGAAGGTTTAAATTATGCTCTGACAAACTGAATCGTTGACGTTAATTAAAAGTTTTATGTCAACAGATTCTAAAAAAATGAATTAGGTTAATTGAAAGCAAAAATATAAAGTACAATTATGTGTAATCTGTTGACATCATACATTTAATTAAAGTCAACGTTTCAGTTTAAAACAAAAATAACTAGGATAAGAAAGATGAATGTGTTGAAATGAGTTTTTCAAATGACACAATATGTTTAACCAAATACCTCAATATTATTATGACAACTTTATTGTTGACTACTAGTGCAATTAATAAAATGTGTTCACAAAGAGATTTCTGATAAATAACCATTTGTAATGTAGATATAAAGACTTAGTGGGTAAAGACAAATACAGCCTTTAAAACCAGGAAAGAACAAAACTTCATGCCATATTACGATATCAGAAACCTATGATGAAGTCCTGTATCAAGATATTTATATATGGTTGATATAATGCCCAGCTCTAGTTTAGCATAAAGTGATTGAAAGATACCCACCAATCCAAAATGGTTTTCTTCCTCCGAAGTCCCACAGCCAGTCCATGTCCCCTTTAGAGAGAACGCTTGCTAGAGTGCCTTTATATCTGTAATCAAAAATGAAAATGGGGGAGAGTTGTGTATTAAAGGATAGTACATACAATTCAGATTATATAGTTTTTATGTGTGACAGACAACTTGTCAGAATGTGTACCTATATGTTTTGGGCTTCATTTACTCTGTGTGTTTATCCATTAACACACTGATGTTTAAGAGCTGCGTGTTAGTCCTACCTCTCCCTGCATGCCTTGTTAGCTGCGCTCCATGTGACCTTGTGCTCAGTGCGGAGGGTGTAACAGTGGCCACTGTGACAGGTCCAGCCCTGAGGACACTTCTGACCACTCACCATCTGCGATTCAGGACGAAAGGGTATTGAAGGGAAATGTTGTCATTTGAAGATAAAGATAAACATTTAATGAGGAAATTATTTTAGAGGTCCATCAACATCCTTCAAGCAAAACTGTCAAAAGAATCACCCACACAAGTATTATTTACCAACATTTCATATGGGAATCAAATCCACAGGATTCTATCCTGGATACACTAGTTTTCAGTCATTCTATGTTAACATCATTCATTTGGAAAACTTTGATTTTCATTGCTATGCTGACGACACTCAATTATATACTTCACTATTTCAAAAAAGTTCAAGCAATAAATGAATTGTGATCAAACTTTACAACTCAGAACATGTACACGTTTTATGTATTCAGAACATAAGTAAAACAGAATTGGATACATTTAAAATATTGTCACCATCAGACATCTTCTCTCCAGAGCCTATTAAAGTATGTTCCTTCGTTGTGGAATTTTATTACCTGATCATTTGGTGCCCAGGGTTTCCAGGAGACACCGTTGCAGTGAAACAGCTGATTGATGGTCTGGTTGAAATGCAAGAGTCCAATCAGTTCTGGTACACAGGGTTTGGGTACAGAGATATCAGCTGTAGCCTGTGAGCCGTACAAATGAACAGGTACATGTGTTTAGTTCTGCTTCAGCTGGAATACAATATGTTTTACCACAATCATCAATCCTAAAACTGTGTAAGTAGGACATAGGAAGTATCAGAAGAGTAAAGGTCAATATATACAGTATATATACAATATCCCCACATCAATAACAAATTACATCCAGGAAAAGCTACAAGAAATGACCAACATATATCAGCATGTTATTGTAGCTTTTCCTAACATCTTTCTCTTTGACAACACATTTATTCGTGTCATTAAACACTGGTTAAAATTGTACTCACCAGTCCTTCAGCTGGTGCTGTTTTTTGAGGTTTAGAGATCTTTCTTTTAGGACTTGATTTTGATTTATTAAACACAGCTAGCACCTGCTGCTGTGCTCCTCTGCTAACCACACGAATGTTTGCCTTTCTTCCCTTCCTTGACGGAGTGTTGTCGTCCTCTACTTGCATTTGCATGATGCCATGATACTGTAATAAAGGAGACAGCAAGATTAAAGAATCCTTATTTTTGTGGGTTTTTCCCTTTCCTGTAGTGTGTTCTACAGGTTTTAATGCATGTAAATGGTCTGCAAAGGCTAATATCTTCTTATTTTCTTATTTTGTCTTATGTGCTATTTATAATAGGTTGCATTGTTGGAGGAGCTCTGGACCTAAGCTTGTCATTGGCATAACTACACTTTAGTTACTGTGCATATGATAATAAAAATACCTTTGAACCCCTTGAACCCTTGAAATCTCTGTATTCCCTCCGGAGGGAGTTATCTCCCAGACACTCCCCCCTTCCTTAAACACCTCCATTGGACTCCTTTGTTTACTTCAGTAACATAGTGACAATCATGGTTGGGGGGGGGGTTGACCAATCACAACAGAGCCAGCCAGCTAACCAAACAGAGCAGACTGGGCTCTGGTTTCAGACAGAGGGTGAAAAGAGTTGCTTTAGCACAGGCAGTCTGAGAAAAATAAAGAGCTTTTTAAACATTAGAGCATGGAGAGAGAGGCGCTTAGTACAAATATGAATCTGAAGATGTGCATAGTATGTTATCTTTAAGACTTTTCTGGCTTATAACATTATGTCAGATATGATGAGCTGCTGCTGCTTACCGTGTAAACAGTGTCCGTCCCGTTGTGTAAGACTGATGATGGGGCAATCTGAAAAATGAAACTGTTTTAAGCTGGAAGAAAGCTGCAACAAATAGTGAAATATCTACTTAATACAGTTACATATATTTAGTTCTGATCCTTAAGAACAGGGACTTACAGATTTTGGATTGCCAAGAACTTTGAGTTTCTTTTTTGGGAGATCTGCAGCAGGCCTGGACAAACGGTCTCCACGGCCCCAGATTATTGATTGTGTTCCAAGGGGCAGTTTCTCTAGATGAATGGATCCATGCTGGGGGTAGGAGTCTGACCGAATCTCTTTTCCTACCAGAACAGGAGCCTTTGGATCCTGGTTCAGCCAGTTCTGTCCTGTGGCGTTTTAAGTTTGGACAGACATGTAAAGTGTCTTTGGCAGAACATTAACTCCCTAAGTAGTTATGTTATACAGGATATTAAATAGATTCTTTATTTGAAATATTTATTCTAAAATTTTTGTTTGGTAAGAAAGCATCTAAAAAATGTTGATAATATCAAATAATAAAAAGTTGAAAAGCATCTTATAAAATCTTGAAAATGACACAGCCAAAGGTTTATTTACCTCTTCCCGAGTCTCTAATTTTGACCTGAGCCTTGCTGATGTTGCCGATCACCGTGCCTTCAGGAGAGATCAGCAGCACTTCAAATATCTCCACAGCCTCTTCCAGCTGGTCCTGAATAATCTCAGTCTGCCAGCTCCTCTTTGATACTCCTACAGAGACAGAAACATCAGAACTTTCACTAGAACTGATTCAATTTAAGAAATGCCTGTTGTGTAGCTTTGATTTTGAAAAAGACTTTGAATAACTGACACAGTTACGGTTTTACTTGTAGAAGTAGCAACGGTCTTACAGATTCACACACAGTTTTGCTTATGTGGGCTTTTTCATCCACTTCTTGTACTCAGATCTCCAATTTCACCTGTTTTTTTTTTTGCTTACTTCTCAGTTGTGGTGATCAGAAGTGGTCTTGAGAGTAAAATAGAGGTTTGTGTAAACTGTCGTCATAATGCTACAGTCAACATTTAAAGTAAACACACATGTCTAGGAATGAAAGCTAACCATTCTCCTTCTGTTTACCATGGATATGAGGAATGGTCACTTATATGGCTCTCTATGGTATCATATAAAGATCAGTATGGCATATCATCTCCTCCCATATTCAGTACGACCATCTGTTGTTTGATTAAAGGTGCATCATTTCTATTGAGCAGGTTGCTAGTATGGGTCAAGCAATAAAACACTGGAGCCTACACTTCCCACAATGCACCTCTGTATTATCTTTAGCCATACCCTGCATGAAAATTCCTGACGTATTTCAAGATAAACCCCTCTTGATTGAAACAAAGGCCTTTCGTTGAAATGTTGTCGTCTCCAAGCCTACAATAACCCTGATGACATCATCATGTCCGAGGCCACAGATGGCTTTCTAAAGGCTGACTAGAACTAACCATGATAAGTAAGCCAACTGTATGTGTAAATCTGTGGGCTGATCAATGAGGACAAACCTGGATCAAACTGAATGAGGGAAGAGGGGCTTATGAGGAAGTCTTTCCCAGCTGTTGCACTCACTTCCTTCACCTACGATAAAGAAACATGACACAGAAAGCGATCTTTAAATTTGTAAGAAAAAGGACAAGCATCAGTGAGTTAAGAGCACTTGCTTTTCAGACCTTGACAGTGATATATGAAGACTCTGCCAGGTTTCCTTTCCGGATGATGTCCACAGACAGAGTTCTGTGCTCCTCACTGACAGAGTACTCAGGCTGAGACAACTCCACAGTGGACCAGCTCAACTTCAGCCTGCAAAGGCAATGTCAAGACCAAACAATGAACTCTGAAACCAAATTCTGAGTGAGAGAAATCAGTGTCACAATGTATTTCTTACATGTGAGGGGGCCCAGTGTTCCCTAAAGGATCGGACACGGTGAACTCCAGACTGTCTGCGAGGGACTCCCTGTCAGGGTTGATGATGTAGGCAATAGTCCTTTTATTCAGCTCCATCTGAGAGAAGCGATATGGTACAAAACCCCCTACAAGAGCAAAAACAAATACATGGGTTTTTCACTCTAAGCTAAGCTGTGATTGACTTGGAAATAAAGTATATTTTGATTAATAAATATTATATTTATTACTGGCTGCTGTCTCTTAATTAGACAATTCCACTGTAATGTGTAATAAAATGAATAAATATGTTCATAGCTTTGCAATCTATAGTTCCACCTTTGATACTATCGCCTGGATGCTATCTCACAACTGTTAGTGGTACTGGATGTGTATTTTGTAAATGTTGTAATAATTAATATTAAGCTATCTTTGGCTCTTTACTTGCTCTAATAATGTATATTTCCCCTCTGTGGGACCAATAAAGGGATTCTGATTCTGATTCTTGACCTGTAGTCATGTTTTCGAGGTATCCAAAGTACGGCTGGCGAACAATGCTGAATATCAGCTCATCTTCTCTGCTGTCGCTGTCCTGGGCC
The DNA here is from genome assembly GCF_036324505.1 of Eleginops maclovinus. Lineage (NCBI taxonomy): Eukaryota > Metazoa > Chordata > Actinopteri > Perciformes > Eleginopidae > Eleginops > Eleginops maclovinus. The sequence continues at coordinate 15,181,524 of NC_086362.1, read as the reverse complement.
TTCAGCTCACGAGATGACACAAAGATCCCATGTCGTCCGTTGCCAAGAGGCTCGACTTTCCAAAGAGGGATCAGCTTCACAACCTCGGGATAAGAGTTGTCCAAAGGCTTGATCTGAAATTATATATGGTTTATTGATTAAATAAAGATTGGTTAACATGAACAGCATACAAAATGTAATGTTTGGATCTAAAATGTTGTGACATAACCTATTACAAAACATAAATTGAACTATCTGTTTTTTGTTTTTTTAACTGCACACTGACATAGCAGAGCACCGATGATGCTTACAGCAACATCACACCTTCGGTCTACTTTTTTCTGATTTATTATCATTGTTTTTCAAATCAAAGTTGGAAGTGACAAGGTGCTCTATTTTCAGCATGTAAGTATAATGTAAAAAAAAACATTGCTACATAGCTACATTGAAAAAGGAATACTTAAGCCTTGAGGGGCAAATTGAACTCTATCTTGGGTGACCAAATATGCGGTTTGGTGTATGCATTTTTGCATATGATGATACTTGTCATCTTAGTCTCAGTCAACATAAGTGGGAAATGAAAAAAATGTTCAATGTTTGTGATACATTTTGAGCACCTTCTGTGACACATGACTTTATAGTCCTGGAGAGAACATTAAGGTGACCTTGTACAGGCTAACAGACCCACTTAACATTTACATCCTGTCAAGTTTAGCCTATGTATTTATTTCACTTTACTCCAAGAAACTAACAAACAACAAAACATCATTGCTGCTTAAAGCAAAGAAATAGACATTTTGAAAGAATAAATAACACAGTACTTCTCTCAAATGAACAGCTGCACCTTTGCTCAAGTAAATACACTCTTGTTCTATTATGACCATTAGCTCATGGCGGCTAATGTTAACAAGTTTGTCAGTTTGCTGACTTTTGGCTTGTGCTTCATTTTAGCTTTTATCATTGTCACCATATGGCAACTGGCTATTGTTTTCGCTTCCCATTGGCCCAGCCATATTGTAAGGGTGTGACCAGCTACAGTTTGCTGGAGAGGTGTGACCATCAGAGTACACCCTTTATCACCTACTGTACATGCACTGGTGGAATGTAACGGAAATATTGTACCTGAGTAGAGAAATGTATGTACTTGAACTTTACTTGAGTATTTTCACTATGCTACTTTTAACTACTGCACTACATTGTGTTGCCAAATGTTGTGCACAGACACAATATAAATCAACAAAATACATTATCATATACAGTATTGTTATAGGGTAGTGTAATACTGAAGTGATGAATATATTAAAGCATCAATAATTACAATACAATCATTTAAAATATATGGTGCCTAAATGGACCATTCTGCATAATGAGTACTTTTACTTTTGGTACTTAAAGGTATATTTTGATGCTAATACTTGCTTTATTTTTGTTTAACTTCAATTTTGAATTCAGGACTTTGACCTGTAACTGAGTATTCCTACACTGTAGTATCGCTAATACTTGAGTAAAATACCTGGGTACATCTTCCATCTCTGCTTACCTGAATAGTGAAGAACACGGGTTCAGTGTGTAGCTTCCCCTCCAGCAGGAAACCCCGTCTGGTGGTGTCAGAGGCGGTAAAAGCAAACCGGTCGATTTGTGATGCACCCCCGTCGTGTTTATATGTCACCTCCATCTCGTGTATGTCTCTCTGGGTGAAGTTTGAGCCTGCAGTCAGAGTGGTACCAGCTAACAGCAGCCTGCCGTACTGTGGAGCCTGAACCAGGACAAAGGTCAGGGCGCTGGGGGGAGTGTCGGGGTCGGACAGGACCAGGCAGTCTGGGCCCAGGATCATGGAGGAGCCTTGTGGAGCTGTGATGCCTTTGTTTGAGGACAGAGACGGCAGGATGCGATCCACCATCTCCACCGCCATCTCAAAGCTTCCATTCCGGCTGGTTCTACCGTTACTCACAACAAACCTGCCAACACACAGCAGACTGCGGTTAAATTAATCACAGGAAGGAATGCTTATACAGGAAAGGTTTGAATAGGGAATCAATACTATTTAATAAGCATCCTCCGCATTGATTACACGATTACTGCAGATGAAAAGAAAGTTCAAGTATTTCACCTTAGGAGCTCTTCTGAGGCTAAGCTGCTCTGTAAATAACTTTAATCTTTACCAGGATTTAGTCCTGAATTCTTAGAACAGACCAACATTCCAGGAGTGTTCCTAGAATGTTGACACCTGGAGCAACTCTTTGAACAAGGAAGCTTTGAGGTGATTGGTCTGGTGATATATTCAGTGAAGAATGATGTTAAACTATTTGATTTACACAGGTCATGATTAAATGTCTCTTTCCATTTCAGTCAACTTTCTATTTAAGCAGTTGGTAATACATCCAAGTTCTACATGCTTTTAGGATTATTTTAAGGGTTTCTTGCGGGACACAGGCAAACAGTGTATTGAAGTGTATAAAGACAAGCACAAGTATAGACAAATAAAGTATTAAATACAAGAAGTGGTGCAAAGTGAAAAACTATAAACATGATATTTTACCCTGGATATTTTTTGTGCTACTTTGTACTTTGGTATGTAAAAAGTAAAGAGTAAAAGTCCTGCATTCAAAATCTTATTGAGTAAAAGTACAATAGTATCAACATCTCAATGTACTTAAAGTACCAAAAGTAAGAGAACCCAAAAGCATAAAGTCCATTTCAGTATCATATAAATATATTTTGATTATTCTTGTGTTTTTCACAGCTGGTGAATGTGGAGCTAACTTGAATAACATTATATCTGCTGCTGGACCTATATGTCAATGTTTATTTGAACATTGGTTTAGATTTTGTATAAGCTAATAACCTCAATCTAAAAGTAACTAGTAACTAAGGCTGTCAAATAAATATAGTGGAGTAAAAAGTACAATATTGGTTTCCAAAATGTAAAAGGGTAGAAGTATAGCGCAGCATAAACTGAGAATACCCAGTCTCACAAGTACTTCAAAATTGTATTTAAGTACTGTACTTGAGTAAATGTACTTTGTTACTATCCACTAATCCAGGGATTTGTCTAAACTGGGTAAACTCAGCTCAAACCAAATACAGATTTCTCCCGTAAACTGTTAAAGTGATGCCTGAAAACAATATTTCTATTGGTCAAAATTCCATAAATATGAAGATGGTGTCAAATGTCTGGTCAGACGGAGACAGTTTACGGAGAATAAATAGGGGATGGATGTCCGGTGGGTCTGCCGGTGGACGAGTGGCAGGCAGCAGGCTGACACTGAAACTGAGATTTCTGAATTACATCCTTTCTTTTACTCTCCTTTTTTCTGGAGACGAGGTAAAGAAACCGGAACTCTGGATTTATTGTTGTTTGAGGTGCAATCTATAACTCAGCAGCTTTATGACGTGAACAACTATTGTTTTCCGCTTAGCTCTAATGCAGGATTTTCCCCTGAATGTGGGCGGGGCCGTAATTTTGGCGGGAAGTGACGTTAGCGCCCTCATGCTATATTTTTCTAGAAAAAACCCTGCACTAATCCATCGAATTCTGAATCACAAATGGGAATTCTTACACCCAAATAACATTTAATATTATGTTAAATGAGAAAACAATATTGTGAATTCATAATCTTGTATGGCTTCAGACTCACCGAAAACTTTCTCTGGGTGTGGTTGCTCGGTTGTCATGCACATAAGCCACAAGGTTGGCTGCTATATCCATCTGGCTGAAGGTGGAGATCGTCAGTCCAGGGTGTTTGATGTACTCAATGTGTCCGTAAGTCGGGGGATGGGTGATGATGTATTGAAGCTCCTCTGGCTTCTCTGTGCCGTCTGTGGCTAACAGCACATCTGTGGTGAGAACCACTCTGTCTCCACGGCTGACCTTCAAGGGCTTCACAAACATTGCAATATTCCCTGGAAATGAAGGAGTAGATATTTTATAATGTTAAAACTGGAACTCCATCAGTTTAAATTGACCACTTGGCAGAGGACATGGAAACATGATGTGGCCTGGCAGTTTGAACCAATGGTTGCGGTCAATTGTCAGTATAGCTGAATTGGGTTCTTAACGGAGTGAAATTATCTGGAAATTCCTAAGTGTCAGCCATGATAAGAGCTGTTCAGATTCTAGATGATAGATTTACATTTCAGACCCTGATATAGACTCATATTTGGCCCTGGACACATTAGAAGTTAAGGACTATACTTAGTAGATTACATTTTGCTCCAACAGGTTTAATTTTATGAAAGGAACATTCGGCCGTTCACCAAGAAATGCTTATCATGAAACTTACGATCCAGTATTCCTTAACCCTGTTTCTATCAGAGGCTAAGAAATAATGGTTAGGAACAGGCGATAGGAGCTGATTTTTGGACAGTTCGAACAGTTCAAACTATGTCTAATAAGGAATGTGAGGCTGAATTCCTGTACCTTTCTCCAGATCTTTAACAGAGATGTGAAAGTGCTGTAGGGGTGATTGATTATTCCCATCCAACAAGTAGAAGACAAAGAAGTCCTGTGTGTGAGCTCCGTGCAGGCCGGTGTGCACGTAGTGCAGGAGGTTCATGTCCACCATCTCCTGGCTGCAGTTTCTCCCTGCACTCAGGGTCACCCAGTCCTGACCTTCCTGAGACAGGAGAAGACATCTCCAAGAGTCACTACAGAGCAGCATTGTCTAAAGGAATCCAGACTAAATTTAATAAATACTGAGACTTCCCTTGGGAAACTATGACTGAAAAAAACATGAGACAAACAAAATCTAAAAGTCTGGAGTAAATCATTTTCTGCACAAACATTCTGTGTCCAACTGAATAAAAAAGGTAAAAATAACAATGCCAAACCAAAAATAGTCCACTACAAGTAATAATACTTAACAATGCTAAAAATGTTGTTGACTTTTATAATGTTGTATTGACTAGACACTAATTATTGTTATACAAATAATAAAATATGACAAAACATTAATCTTACAAAATTTCAATTAGACTTTTATACCTCTTTTTTGCAGATTTTATGATCAGAATTATGGTACAATTATACACATGATAATATCATAAATAATCCAGCGCTTCTGACATTTCACTACAGTTATTGCTACATACTCTTTCTCCAGATAAAAGCCTTATCCATCACAGTGAGTGTCAATGTGGAACAATTGCACTAATGGTTCACCGGGCACACACTGATATGCTTCAGTGTTTCCATTACTTCAGTTGTACAGCGATGCACCAACCTTTAGCTGAAGCAGTCCCTGGGTGGGAACACTTTCCAGCATGTACATGACCTCAGCATGAGGGGTGTCATCGTCCTGAGCCAACAGTGTGACACTAGAGATAAGCCTGCTCTCTCCTGGCTCCACCTCCAGCCCGTTGTTCCTGAAGGACGAACAATGACATCAGTTAATATCAGTGATGGAAGAAGTACTCAGATTCTTTACTTCAGTAAAAGTATTAATAATACAATGTAGAGATACTCGGTTACAAGTCAAATCCAGTGCAAAAGTATTACAATCAAAGTATACTTAAAGTACTCAAAGTAAAAGTCCTATCATACAAATTGGCCTTTTCTTAATACTATGTATTATTATAATTACACAAATGTGTACACTCGTTTATTTTGCAGCTAATAAATATGGAGCAAATATTGTAACTTATTTTTTTATTTTTGTTTTATTATCCTGTGTGAACCATTGTCCTGTTTTTCATTGTTATTCTGTAGCTGCTTTAACTACTGAATTTCCCCACGGGGATTAATAAAGGTACATTTTATCTTAACTTATCTTATTCTCCTAGCCAACCTAATCCTTAATAGTACATCATAATGAAATAGTTGATTTATATTGTTCATAAATAATATAAACTGGCAAAGTTACTAGTAACTAATGATGTCATATTAAAGTAGTGAGTAAAAAGTACAATATTTGCCAACAAATTGTAGTTGGGTATAAAGTAGCATTAAATGGAAGTAATCAGTACAGATAGTTTCAAATGTACAGAACTTGAGTATAAGTACTTATTCATTTGCACCACAGGTTAATATTGATGATTAACTTTAGGGAAGCCTGACCGGATGACACGAGGCTCCTCATCGTTGACTGGCAGCACTGTCACCGTCACTCGTCTTTGGAGCTGATGCCTGCCGTCCGTCAGCTGGATGGTGAAACTGTCCTCCATGCTCTCCGAGTCGTCGTGCATGTACATCAGATCCATACCTGCATCGGATGATACAACAGGTTTATGCTATATTTAGAGTTTAATTATACTATTATCCTACAAGCTTTGTTTTATATTATTAATTGTATGGAAATGTCCCCTCTGTGCGAGAAGCAAAGGAATTCTGGTTCTGATTTATTTCCTGCCACTACAGCATGCTAATAGTCGTGAATAAGCGGAGAATGGTTGATGTGATAAAAACCAAATGAAAGGCACATCTATTATCTTGTTGGTGACACCAGATTCCCAAAACTTGTAGAAATTGTTATTCATCACATCCTTATTCTATCCTGTGCCCTCATCTTTAGACTGGACATATAAAGAATAACATAAAATGTTGTTATTCAAAAAAACCTGGTTCAAGACGAGACCATCATGGCCCTCCAGAGCATCAGGAGCTAACATGACAGCAAAGCCCAAGAAGACCCCTTTAATGTTTTTTAAGCTATGCTGTCCCAGTCAAGATCCTCTCGTGTGTACATGTACCCTCAGTAGTAATGAAATATTTCATAAATGAACCTGCCCACTACAAGGTCTGTGGATTTTTTTGATTTTGGGAGAAAAAAACTGTTGTGGAGTTTTTTTATTTATTGTTTGACACACATCACAGGCCAAGTCCCATCTAGTTCCATTATAATTACATGAAGGCAGGCATAGCTATCGACAATATCCCCAACTCACACCAGAACAATCTAGCGATCATTTCTTGACCCTCTGCAATTTGCCTACCAGCCTCGTCCGGGGGTGGACGATGTCATTATTTACCTGCTGCAGCGTGCTCACTCGTACCTGGATGGATCGGGGTGCACTGTGAGAATCATATTTTTTTTATTTCTCCATCGCATTCAACACAATCCAGCAACGGCTACTGAGTGACAAGCTGCAGGCTATGAGGGTAAAGGCGTCCACCATCTCCTGGATTACCAACTTCTTCACAGACAGGCCACAGTATGTCCAGCTGGGCATTGTCCTGTCTGATGCGGTGGCTGGTAGTACAGGAGCCCCTCAGGGGACTGTGTTGTCTCCTTTCCTGTTCACCTTATACACCACTGACTTTCAATACAACTCAGAGTCATGCCACCTGCAGACATTTTCGGATGACTCTGCAGTGGTAGGGTGTATAAGGGATGGATGGGAGGAGGAGTACAGAGCACTGGTGGAGGATTTTGTGGTGTGGACTGGAAGAAACTATCTGCTTCTGAAGAGGCAAAGACCAGAGAGATGGTCATTGACTTCAGGAGGAAGAGGACGTCTCCACAGCCCCTGTGCATTCTGGGAGAGGATGTGGCTGTTGTCGAGGACTACAAGTACTTGGCCAACTCTGACGCTGTTTACAAGAAGGGGATGAGCCGACTCTATTTCCTGAGGAGGCTGAGATCCTTCAACGTGTGCAGCAAGATGTTGGAGATCTTCTACCAGTCTGTTGCAAGTGCACTCTTCTTTGCTGCAGTTTGCTGGGGGGGCAGCACCAGAGCCGGTGACACCAGCAGACTTACAAAACTAATAAAGAAAGCTGGCTCTGTCATCGGCATCAAACTGGACCCTTTTGAAGCTGTGGTGGAGAGGGGGACTCTGAACAAACTGTTGTCCATCATGGATAACCCCACCTGGCCTCTGGAGTTCCTTCTCCAACAGACTGCTCCAGACTGCTCCAGACTGTTCTCCTGTATCTGTCACAAGGACAGGTACAGGAGAACATTCCTGCCCACTGCAATAAAACGTTACACTAATTCCCCTCTGGCTGGCAGACAACTCCTGGCAATGTCCCGCCCACATGACACGTCCCAACCTACTGTCCGCAATATAAAGCACCTCTGTGTGTCGGTGTGTTCAGCAGGATGTCTGCAAGAGGGACTTACTGTTTAGTTGTTGTATATATAATACATATAATGTCACTGTTCTAGTGGTAAACACTGAGAAGTGTTTCAGAAATAATGCTGGACGTGGTTTGGAACATAATATGGCTTTTGATCACGGCAGCGTTTAGCTGAGTTTCTCCCGGTAGAAAACTCGCTTCAGAGGAGAGATCATGATGCTCCAAAGGGGCGTGGCCAGCAGCAGCTAGTTCATTTAAAGCTACAGTCACAGAATCAGCACTTCAGGAACAGGACTGAAATAGAGGGGGATGAGGCATGCTGCAATGGGGGATCTGTTTGGTATTTTGAGCATACACTTCAAAGACATGTTTTGTATAGATATTGCCCGACGTTATATTGTTCAAATATAGCATAATAGGAGACCTTTAAATGTCTGAGAGCTGAGGAGATCGGTATTTTCCAATTGGAAACTAAAATGCATTAGCACTCATTACTTAAACCTAGACCAAAACTACACAATTTGTAACCCAACGCCAGAGGTGGAAGAAGCACTCTAACTGATGGTAAAGTAGCAATACTGCAGAAAATACTCAGTTACACGTCCTGCAATCAAAATTATAGTCAAGTAAAAGTACAAAGGCATTAGCATATAAAAATACTTTAAGTACCAAAAGTAAAAGTATGCGTTAAGTGGCTTTTTCTAAGCACCAGATATTTTCTTATTATTTGTATTTATTGTATCATAGTTCGATGCATTCATGTGTTCATAACTTTAATGTTGCACTTGGTAAAAGTGGGGTTTTATTGGATTACTTTATATACTACTGGACAGCTTTAACTATAAGAATATATAGCAAAGTAACTAGTAAATAAATCTGTTAAATAAATAACCTAAATAGTAAGGAATACAAAATGTAACTACAAAGTATAGAGAAGTAAAAGTATAAAGTAACCCTAATGTAAAATACTCAAGTATAGTGCAAGTACCTCTATCTTTACTTAAGTACAGTACTTGAGTAAATGTACTCAGTTACATTCCACCACTGTTTGAACCTAGATCCCTTTTAAACTGAAATAATCTGTGACTCATAGCATTTTAATATCAATGTTCATAGTCCTAAGGGTGACACGAGGCATTAGAACTGACCATTAGAAAGCTCTCTCATGGAGAAGTCCTCCACAAGGGGCGGATGAGCGGCTTCTTGTCTCTTGTGGTTCTTCCACTCACTGCTGTGGGTGATGATGCTGCCGTGGTGGGGTGGTTTGACTAAACTGAAGAGCAGGCTGTCCTTAGGGACATCCAGATCCAACGCATGTAGAACTGACGCGTCCAACTGCTTCATTTCTCCTTCTCGTACCTCAACAAAGAAGGATATAATCACACACCTGACATGCTGAGAACAGATGTGATTGAGTGTTTATGTCACTCACTGTGATGTTCCGAGCCACAAACTGTGGGATCTCATCGTTAGTGGGGGTGATGATGATGTAGAAAGGGACGTGGGCAGAGGTGTGTTTTCCGTCTGATATACAGAGCATGAACTGGTCGGCTGTGGGCTCCATCCTCTGATGCCTGGACTGGACATAGTTAATATGACCGTCTAGGATATCTTTGTAAGAAAAGGAAGCTGGGGAGAAGGAAGTCAAAGTCAGCTTCTCTCTGTGGGATACAAACAGGGAGATCGAAATGCTGTTTCTCACCGTCCCAAAGAATACAAATATATATCAAAAATAAATACGTATATGTATATTCCCTACATACATACACACCTGAACACCCACCTAAATATATACATATACATACCGATATAAAGACACATATACACAAATTAAAAGGTATACTATAAAAAAGAAGGCACAACAGTACAAATAGCAGTCAACACACAAAATGGTACCGGATACAGGAGTAAGTCCAGTCTTGTAGACTAGACCTCTAAATTGGTGAATATATGACAAAAGTATAAATATATAGAATAAGTGCAGTGGTATTGTATTGCAAATAACTGTCCATCGCAGAGTAAAAAAAGCGGTGTGTGTGTGTGTGTGTGTGTGTGTGTGTGTGTGTGTGTGTGTGTGTGTGTGTGTGTGTGTGTGTAAACCATGTGAGACTCAATGTGTTCCACTTCTCTGATTATCTGTATATGAGCTTACCTATGCTTATGCCTGTGTTGCTCTTCTCAAAGCCAGGACTAGGCAGGACATTTTCAATGTAGCCAAACTGGGGGGGAGAAATCAGACTGAGCACCAGTTGGTCCAGAACAGTGTCCACATCAGAGGCCTTCAGATGAGACGTAGTGATAGGGGCAGACCCGCCCTCATCCACAGAAAAGATGTATCCTGTAAACCGAGAAGGACAAATCAGGCTAAAAGAGGGGGGTCAATCAATTTCATGCTGGGCCACATTATCAGTATGGTTGGCCTCAAAGGGCTGGTGGTACCTTTAACACTATAAACTATAACTATAACAATGTGAACCCCTGCATTCGATTATTATTTGTTGAAATCAAAATTTAAATAGTTGGCAGATATTCAAGATGTAATAACTGCATACAATTATTCAAAAAGTGTGTTCGGAAACAAGCTGTTATATTTTGAATCGATATGATGTATTATGCAAAGAAACAAAAATAATTGATTGCAGAATGCACCAGAGCCACAACCGGTAGGGAATTCTGGCTGCCTTTATTTTTGACTTTTGTTGCTTGACTTAGTGGCTAATGACAGCATTTTTGGCTTCAGGTATGAGTCCATGTGCCTGCATAAATTGTATCCCGGCACACTACCTGGAGTCTACATAAAACCCCCCATCCAACCATAATACTTGTGTGTTGGTGGTAGGACAACTACAATTATTTAAATGCATGTTAATGCATTTGAACCCAAACCATTCTAGCTTTACAATAATGAATGGTGCATTATTTGCTTTGGTCTGAAATTATATTTGTATGTTTTTCAATTGGTTAATGCAATTAAAAGGACTTAGCTAGGCTGATGTGAACAAAGAGTTGAGTGCTGAATTGAAGGCTGATATTCACATGTCTTTAAGCTTTGTTTTGGTCCTCGCCCATGTTTGAGGAATATTGGTATTTTTTTTACCAAAACATGGAACTAAAAGAGGATTCAAAACTTCTTGTCACCTTTTACAAGCTAATCATTTTATTCAATGTTAACTTTTCACGAAACAACAAAGCAATCCACAGACACTGAACAGAGGTAAGGTTGGAAGACAGAGTCAATTTTCCCCAACATTCAGTTTTGGCGTCAAATGCGTTAGCTTTAGCCACCTCTCGAGTAGCGTTAGCCGAGTCAGGCAAGGGTGAGGCTTTGCTGCGAACTCCTCTCGCTGCTTCAGATTGTTTGCGAGCAGAACACATTTCGGTTGTTTTGGTTAACAAAAGTCACATATAATGAATCCTTAGTTTATGTTCTATTTCTTTCAACAATAAATAAACAGATGTGTGCAGGATTAGGGTATAGGGATAGGGTTAGTAGCTCATCATATTCTCAGGAGCAGCGGGGAAACATGTCTTGCATCCTTGGTGCCCGTGACTCCGCCCATAAACAGCGGTTAACAAATATCCATTGTTTCATTTTTTAAAAACAATAATAATAATTAATATTAATACCCTTTTTGAGCATTTGATCGAGTTAGAAATGGCCAGTGGTGGATAGTCTAAAAGTATATTCATTCAAGTACAGTGCTTAAACACAATTCTGAGGTACTTATGGTTTACCTGAATACTCTCAGTGTCATGATTACTGGATTTTGTTTCCTGTTTTATTTTGAAATGTTTTCCCTCCTGTCTGTCAGGTCTGTATTTGCTTTCTGTCTCTGTGTTTTCCCTCCTGTCTGATCGTCTCATTGTGTTCTTGTCTTGTGATTACTCCCTGTGTATTTAGTCTTCCCTTTGTGTTCCTTGTCGTGTTGTTGTCATTCCCTTTCTCCCGTTGATCCCCAGTCTGTCCTGCCTGCCTGCCCCTCCCTTGACTTCCCGGTTTGTTTCATTACTTTTGTTAAATGTCCCCTATCATGCTACTTTTCAGGTCCATATATGTATTTTGTTGCTCCACTATGACATGTTTTCATGCTTCAATGTTGAAAAAGTGCTTTATTTCCCTCACACTGCCTGTACATAAATTATCACTTTTCACTCCGTCTGAAAACGCTTTGAAGAGCCCATGCCCCCACATTTGCAAAAGCGCAATCTCTTCTGATTGGTTAGCTGGCGACTCTGCTGTGATTGGTCAACCGCTTAGAGATTTGTCAAATGTCTCGCCTACAGCGATGAGACTTATACCAATGGAATTCATGGAATCTCAGGTTTCACATGCTATGTGGTTTGTGCAGATAGCATGAAGTAAAGAAATTGCCGTAGCTCATTCGGTGCTATCTGGCATTAGCTCGTTTTCGTTCAGTGATGATTTAGACGCTTGGTGTTGGAATTATGTTTCGTATTGGTAAAAATGGTTAATATGGTATGTTAGCTGAGTTTAGGGTTAGGGTTAGGGTTAGTAGGGTATGCCACATTAATAGGTTGTTAAATGTTAACATGTCCTGAGACGCTGTTTCTTACAGGTTGCTGCGTCTGGGCTTAAGAGGTTACCGGGTTGTGATAAAAAACCATCGCCGTATTTCTGCACAGTTCAGGTAAAGTTAGTGGGCATACAGCCTGAAAGCTTGGTAGCGTTGATAGCGTTAGCTTGCTGCTTTGCAGAGGCAAGCAGTGTTCTTTCGGCTCAACTCCCACAACAGCTCCACAATTCATCTGCGTCTGAAAAGCGGCTCTGTTAGTCATCGGATTTCCTTCTGCCTGGCTCTGTCAAAAATTCTATAGGCGGTTACAAACCAAGTGGGCGGAGCCATGAATAATAATTAAGCTTGGCACGTAACACTGACGGAGACTTCAGATTGGCCCATATCTTCCGCCTATTTTCTTTCATTGGCTATTGCATACAGCAGACAAGTTCCATAGTTTTCAAACCTACCATAGTTCACAAACTCATATTGACCTATTTTATGTCAAAAACAACAGTGAAAAACTTTTTTTTATAATAAAGCTCCCTTTTCGTCTGAACCCTCTGCTTTGAACTGCTTCCCCTTGTCTTCGCTACTGCACTGTTTTCAACCCCATGACAGAACCATGACACTCAGTTTTTGCTACATTATATTCTACTACACTACATTTTACAAGCCAATATTGCACTGTACTCTACTACCTTAATTTGACAGCTTTTAGTTACTAGTAACTCGATTTGATTTTGAATGCAGGACTTTTACTTGTAACAGAGTACTTAAAATGTAGAAGTAAAAAATATGAGTATCTTCCACCCCTGGTAAAGGCCCACCTGTTGTTAGGGAAGGGGTTTGGCTGTCGACTGGAAACACAGTGATCTTGAGATCGTACACAGGCAGACTGGGTCGTAGCTGAGGCAAGTCTCTGGTCATAGGGGAGGGTTCTGCAGCGCAACATGGATACGAGGTCTCTGTTTCTCCGTCAGAAACAACAAAGATGACGGTGTCATGCCGAGGAGTGAGTCCAATCTCCAGTCCTGAAACAACAATCACATACAGAGCATTTAGACAATCCCTATTGTTCTCTATAGGGTCATACATGTACAATTATATAGACTGTATTTGTCACGTGTCCACATGCTCTTTCAGAAAAAATCTTTCAAAATTATTGTTCAGCTAGGGTTGTTGAAAAATACTTCACATCATACATAATATTACAATGCTACTGAAGAAGAACGAAAAACTATAAGCCCCTGTTCAGCATAAGGACAAATGTAAGTTTAAAAAAACATTTCAGCAATTAAATTGATGTTTCTTCTGTGTACTTTATACCAAGAATACCCCAATCAAATGACTTCACCCTATAAAGATAGTTAAATAATACAACAGCAAACTTTCTCCTCCATATCAGCTTACTGTAATATATACATATATATATATACTAAATGTCAAGTGCATGGAGAAAGTTACTTAAGTAAAACTATTTAAGTATGATAAGGAAAATGTACTGAAAGTATTAGGAGTAAAAGTACTCGTTGCAGAAACAATTACAAAATAAGTAAATATTTTAAAAGCAAAAGCAGCAAATCTTCACAACCCTTTGAGGCCCCCGGTTGTTATTTTACAACATCACTTTAAGTTATCCTGAAGAAGTCAGTAAATGTTTTTTATTTTATTTATTTTTTTAAATACTACATTTACATAGTCAAAAGGTCCTGTTGTTCAGCCTCAGTCTGCTATTGGGTAGTAAATGTGTTTATAGGTCCTGCCCTCTGGCCATAAAATCACACAACTTCCAAACCAAGCAACATCTCTTTGTAAATTGGCATCACAATTTTTTTGTTGTGATTATTACAATGTCTAGATTCTAGACCATGTACATATTTGTCCAGCAGTGGCTCAGTCAGTAGGGGCTTGGACTGGGAATCGTAGGGTCGCCGGTTCAAGTCCCCCGAACAGACTTGAAAATATGGAATGGACTGCTACTTGGAGAGGTCCCAGTTCACCTCCTAGGCCCTGCTGTGGTGCCTTTGAGCAAGGCACCGGACACCTTCAATCCTCCCCATTGCTCCCCGGGCGCTGCACGATAGCTGCCCACTGCTCCTAGTACTAGGATGGGTTAAATGCAGAGGACCAATTTCACTGTGTGTGCTCTGCTGTGTGCATGTATGTGACAATAAAGAGGGTTTCATCCTCCGATTCTATCTTCTATCTATATTTAGTTAGTGTGGAATTCATTCATCAAATTTCATTTTAAGCAGCTTATGTCTTTGTTGCAATGTTACATACCTGGGTCAGTGTGGTAGTCCAAATAGCATGTGCACCTTACACATGGTCATGGACATTGCCCTTCTTATACACTGCCTGGCCAAAAAAAAGGTCACGCACTCTAATATTTGTTGGACCGCCATTAGCTTTGATTACGGCACACATTCGCTGTGGCATCGTTTCCACAAGCTTCTGCAATGTCACAACATTTATTTCTGTCTTGTATTAATTTCTCGGCAAGATCTTGTTTTGATGACTGGAGATTCGGACCACTGCGCAAAGTCTTCTCCAGCACATCCCAAAGATTCTCAATCGGGTTCAGGTCTGGAATCTGTGGGGGCCAATCCATGTGTGAAAATGATGTCTCATGCTCCCTGAACCACTCTCACAATCTGAGCCCAATGGACCCTGGCATTGTCATCTTGGAACATGCCCGTGCCATCAGGGAAGAAAAAATCCATTGATGGAATAACCTGGTCATTCAGTATATTCAGGTGATCAGCTGACCTCATTCTTTGGGCACATAATGTTGCTGAACCTAGACCAGACCAAGTGCAGCAACCCCAGATAATAGCACTGCCCCCCACATGCTTGTGACCTTTTTGGCCGGGCAGTGTATGTTCACCTATGGAAATAAAACACCAATAGAAAGATAATGTCTTTGATAATTCACTCTAACTAAGTTTTAAATTTGTCTTCTCTGTTAACATTTTGAATTAAGACCAGAATAAATGAATTATTTCTGATAGCATGTAAATTATATCTGCAGCAATATTTTAAACTGTACTTGTATCAAAAATGCATTTAACTTGTCTCTTGCCAGAAACAGTTCATTCTGAAATGTTTTGGGACACTTGGATGTATCCCTTTTAGTATGTTAATTAGTCTATGATCATTAGCCAGACAGTATTAAGTGACTTGTTGAACTAGTTTACCTGCATGTATGGGTGTAGGTATTCCTTGAATTATGATAATAGGCTAAGCCAGGTTGTATTGTGTGACTTAAGTGTACAATGTAAATATGATTCAGATGCTTGTTGCATCAGGACACCTGGAAGAGGGTGGTGCATATTCCTTTTAGTATGATAATAAGCTAATCAAAACAGAATGAACACTTGTTCCACTACCCTATCTATTACTTCAGGTAATCTATTACAATATAAACATATGTATTATTAATACATATCTATATATTTATTTATTACTTTTTTCATTTCAGAAGGCCAACAGCAAAGAGAGGTCCTCGATTCAGTATAGCCTACAGGATGTGATTACTGCCATACAAAAAGTAGAAAGTGATTTTGAGATGGAATCAGAGGACAGTGACACTGCTATGAGTGAAGAAGAGGCAGATGAAAATGCCTTTGGACAATTGGAAAAAGAAAACAAACAACCCATAGACTGTATATATTGATGGACAGAGGTTCGTCCGTTAAAAGTGAAGCAAGCGCTAGTCCAGAGCCCCCTGGTGGCTGGCTGCAGTACAATGCGTAGCTCCGCCCATTCCCATGTATTTTCAATGGGCAAGTAACCAACTTTCTATGTCACTTTTCTCACCTAAAACAAATTTTGCATCCACAACTTTTTATTCGAAAAAATAGCTTTCAAGGTGCTTCACATCACACCATTTTTCTTTTTCCCGAGAAATTATTTTCTTTAATGTTATTTTAATAAATATAAAAGGGGCGTGGTTACACTTTGATTGACAGTGCAGCCGCTTGCAACCTCCATCAACATTTCATTTCATTCAGAGTAGCTGTAGGCTCGGCTGTAGTGGTGTTCTTTTGTCAGGCAACTCATATTGGTTTTATTTGCTGTTATTACTTTACATTTATATATTGACAGTCATGTCGTGTTGTGCTGTTGATTGTACTAACAGGCCATCTCAGGGGAGCTCTGTGCAGTTTTTTCGGTAAGTGAATATTAACTTAATATTAGCTAGCGAACTCATTAAAATGACGGTAGCGATAGCTTAGCCGCTAACGTTAGAAAGTTAACTTAAATTGACAGTAATCTATAGATTTTCGGACATCCTTGAAAGGATTATGGTCATATACCAACGAAAAACAGATAGATTTGTATGTTGAAGACGCTCGAAACATCGAGATTTCTAATGAGAAAAAAGTTAACGTTAACGTTTAAATATTCTAGGCTGAATATTTAATGACAGCTGTCACAGCTGGCTTTGCGATGAGGGTGTTTGACGTGCTCTGTGAAATACATGAGGTGAAATTAACAAATAACATTATTCTTAGTGACATTAGGTAGAAGGATGGTTATTATTGTTATTATTTATGTATCTTATTTGACATTGTGCCAGGAATAGCGATCTAGTTGGCAATCTGTTACGTTACGTTACCAGGTTAATTTACCTCAGCATTCAGCGGTACTATGCATTATTAATTTAAAGATAGAACTAGTCTAATCATTGTCAGTATATTGTCAGTTTATTTTATGTAACGATGGTGTGATAGTTCTTAGACGAAGCCGTGTACGTGAAGGATTTCAAACTTTAACATTAACAGTTCTTGGTAACATTTAATGAGATTTAATGTTAACGTTATGACAGCTGTTTTCGCTATGAAGGCGGTTTAACTTCGCTAAAGTTATGCTACCGAGTACCTCGGCATTCTGCTAGTTTATTAAAGGCATAGCCTAGTAGTCAAATGAATGTCGTACAATGACTGACTGAACGAATGTGAACGGATAAACTAGCAACCTTGCTGTGTGGTGGGGAACGGACGGAGAAGGGGGCGTGTTTCACTCGATAAGGGGCGTGTTTCACTCGATGAGTGGGCGGGTCTGATCGCGACCTCCTCTTCACTGCGCATGCTTCAGATTCTACTGCGCAAGCGTACTTCGAACTGGCTCCAAATTTTCAAAGATGGCGTCGCCTCGGTTGCTTCAATTCTATAGAACACAGCTGAATGGAGCCACTCTGTCCATCTATATATACAGTCTATGAAACAACCCAATTACCGCTTAGCTCCAACCAAATAAACACACCAAGCCCTGTGACAGGTATCGCTGACTGAAAAAATATTTTATCAGTCCCTATACTGATTTTTCTGGTCCAGATATCACAGAGGATATCATATACCTCCACACATCATTGGAGTTGTTCCATAAGTTTGTGTCAGATGACATGATTTAGGCTTTGGTAACCAACACAAATAAGTACAGCTTTCAAAAGAATGGAACATCTATCAACACAAATACAAAGGAAATTGAGAAACTGATTGGCATGTACGTGAAGATGGGCCTAGTACAAATGTCTGGAATCCTTGTGTATTGGGAGACAGACACACAGTACTGTTCCTGATGTGATGTCACGCAACAGATTCTAATATGTTGACATCATTACATTTTGTAAACAACTTGACAGTGTCAGAGATGAAAAGAAAGACGAACTCTGGAAACTCAGACCCTGGCTTGATACATTCAGAGAGAAATGCCTGCAGGTGGTAACAGAAGAACACAACTCTGAAGGAGAGAATGATTCCTTTCAAAGGGAAATTCAGTAGCAGCAAGCAATACATGCGAGGCAAGCCACACCCATGGGGCTTCAAAGTGTGGGTGAGAATTGGATCTCTGGCATGATCTGTGACTGTTGTGTACCAAGGCAGTGTCAATTAGATACGAGCCAAGTCTGAACTTGGATTGTCAGGTGATGTTGTGATGAAGCTTGCATCCATGCTTCCAGAAGGTCAGAACTACAAGATCTACAACTACTTCACCTGTGTCATATTGATATTGAAGCTCCTTGATCGTGGAATTCATTATGTGGGAACAGCCAACTGTAACCTTGAAGACGAGAAGAGCTTGAAGAAAAAAGGAAGAGAAAGCTTTGACATCAGAGTGGAGGCCAACCACAACATCTGTTCTGTCAAATGGAATGACAGCAGAGTGGTCCCAGTTGTGTGATCCTTTGCTGGACCAGACCCAGTGCAGAAAATTCAAAGCTGGGACAAAGCCAACAAAACCTAGAAGTTGAGAGGCCTTACATTGTGGGTACTTACAACAACTACATGGGAGGTGTGGATTTGTTGTTCGTTTACGGCCAAATACAAGTTCCCCATGAAATCCAGACGCTGGTACGTGTAAATCTTCTGGCACACCATAGTCCTTGCTGTGATCGACGCCTGGCTCCTCTACAAGCGGGATTGCAAAGCTCTAAAGATGCCAAAGCATCGTAGGCTGTTGTGACAACAACCACCTCCAGTTCAACATCAGCAAGACTGGACTGGAGTGACAACACTGATGCTCTCTTCCGGAAGGGACAGAGCAAGCTGTTCTTCCTGAAGAGGCTCAGGTCCTTCAACGTGTGCACAAGGCTGCTGCAGACGCTCTACCAGTCTATGGGGGCCAGTGTGCTCTTCTTTGCCATGGTGTGCTGGGGGGAAACACCAACAAAAGGGATGCTGACAGGCTAAACAAGCTTGTGAGGAAGGCTAGCTCTGTAGTTGGAGTTAAACTGGACAATTTGGAGGAGGTGGCTGAGGGGAGGACAATGAGGAAACTGGACAGTATCCTGGATAACCCCTCCCACCCCCTCCATGCAGAACTAGTGAAGATGTGGAGTACGTTCAGCCACAGACTCATCCCACCTTGGCACTGCACTAAGCGCCTGGGAAACTCCTTTGTGCCTGTAGCCATCAGGCTGCACAACCAGGGGTTAACCATGTGACCCACTGACAATAACCCAGACTGCACTTTTGCACAATAACTTTTACCCGTATCAATCAACGTAAATATATTTAACAATCCGGATACAAAATGTATATATGTTCATTGAAGTCCTTAATTCCGTTTTTTTGTCTAAACAGATTCTTACCTGTACATCATTTTAATCATTTTATTTTTGTCTTATTTGTAAACCTTTGTAAACCACACTGTCCTGTTTTTCATTCTTCTTCTGTTGCTGTTTAAACCACTGAATTTCCCCACAGGGATTAATAAAGGTACATCTTATCTTATCTTAAAATAGGAGATCCTGAAAAGGAAAGAGTTTCAGGCAGATCCTCTCTCATCCTGGTAAGAATGCATTTCTGCTTCTTGCCGTTTTTAATTTCACTGTAACATTTTTGACTTGTAACCAGGGCTCCGAACCGGTTCAAGGAACGAAAACGAAAACCGAAAACGAACGGAATTTTACGAGGAACGGAAACGGAAACGAAAACGAAATGGTCTTCAACTGTTCCGGAACAGAATTGTTATTCTGAAATCCACAAAACCGGTTAATAACGTTTTTTTTCGTTCTCAAAACTTTTATAAAATTTCACAAAAGCATAGCCTTTGTCAGGGGAAAAAAGACTACTTCCGGTTGAACGTTCACTTCGCTGCCCGCTAGGCTCAATGCAGGCTGCTGTCACGAATCACACCCCAGCGAGAGGCGATGCTTTTGAAGCTGAGCTATATAAAACATCAACAAAGGTAACTGAGTTTAATTAACCGAGTCTACAATAATAACGTTAACTTAGCAGTAACTCACTACAAGGTTACAAATATAAATATATAAATATAAAATCTATGTATTAGACATTTCTAGCAGCGAAAAACGAATCAGCTACACTGTTAATGTGAGCTAACTAGCCAACATTAGCTATATAGCCAATTAGGACTTAATGTTAGCTGGCTAGTTTGGTTGTTACGGATTGAATGCTTACATTTATTTTGGCTTTTACGTGTTGTTTAGATGGGACGGAACCAGGAAAACCCGATGAGAAAACATTTCTCATTTAATGCGGCGTTAAATAGGAAATTGGAGGTATATTTGTCAGCAACAGACAGGCTACAACATGTTCGCTTATAAGCGGGGTTCGGAATTATTGAGCAAGCCTTCGAAGATCTCCATATGGATAAAACTTACAACCAGGTAAGGAGTTTCTAGCAGGAGAGGGGGAGAGCAGGGACGAATGAAACAGCGATTTCCTCGAGAACAGTACACATATGAAACATGTAGGCTATTCTGTCAGTAGCCTACATTCATCTTACCCGTCGTAGTTTTTTTGTGATCAAAAGTTGTTTTAGTTGTTTTATGCAGTAGGATGTTATGACCATACAGCAGATGAATCGTTACTTTAATAAATCCGAAAGTCTGAAATGTTAACGTTGTCAGTTTTACTGACAAAAAGGATTTAAGTGTCAGTATAGGAGGACACTCGACGAATGAAACACTTGTTTCAATCGTCACCCACGCCTTAATGCTGGATCAAAATAAAACAGGAGGATCCACTATAAATTCTGCAACAGGGCTCAAGTAAGTAGCCTAAAGTAATAATAATAGAATAAGTGAATTAGATTAAATATAGTCTTCAGAATGGTAGAAAAAAAGCTTAACAGAAATGTGGATCTCGCGCATTGGCGCACGTGTTTCATTCGTCCCGTCTCTCCCCCACTTATCCAGAAATGTTTTTGATAAGAAATTATTTATCATGGAATAGGCCTACAGGCTACAGTAAGCTATGTGGGATGGATAGCCCATCAGAATGTTTTTGGATGCCGCCGGTGATTTAGCCTATTATTTTTGGGCAGAGCTACGGTGTAAATCAAGGGCAAATACTAATGAGTAGCCTACGCCTATTCTAAGGTAAAGTCCACACACATAGACTTGATAGGCCCGCCAAACACTGCCGGAACGATAAGAACGAACGATATTTTACGTTCCGAACCGGTTCAGGAACGATATGTTGGTGGCGGAACGCAAGAACGAAAACGTTAAACATGCCTGAACCGTTCGGAACGGAACGATTGAAAAATAATTTCGTTTTCAAGCCCTGCTTGTAACCTAATGTATTTTTGACATGTATCTAAAATGATTCTGCTCTAATCATAACATATTATTGTTTAATAAATGACTATTCATAAAAAAATATGACTGATGCGTGATTATTATTCATGCTATATAATGATACTAAGTCCCTAAGTAAACAATCAATCCTGCAAATTAACCCTTAGTTGTTCAATATATTTATTCAGACAATGTGAGGAGAAATACAAAAATTCTGCTCCCACCTAAGGCCAACGTTGCAATATTACAACATTTCCCTAAAGACTTACAAACATGTGAAAACTCTGTAATTTCTGCACCAGACGCCCCCTACAACAACATCTGAAAGGTCAAAAAATAATTTGCTAATGCTTTTCTGTATTGGGTTCTACAGGGTGATTGCCAATTACTTTTCTGCTAACCAACTTGTGTTTTTAGTCATTAAATATAAAGTTGAATGGTTTCATCTATACCAGATAACCATATTTTAAAGGTTTGTCCTAAGTATTATGTGTCAGAATCTGAATTAATAAAGTAAGTTGTAAATAAATCTGTAAAGAAATGCAGTAAAAGGTACAAAATGAGCTTCCAAAATGTAGTGGAGTAGAAGCATAAAGTAGTATAAAAATGAAAATACTCAGGTAAAGTACCTCAAATGTGCAGCAGTAATACTGTAAATTGGTCCAAAGAAAGGCTATAGTCACTTTAGCGTTGAAGCCCCCCTCTGATGCCCACCTGTGTGTCTGTAGCTGATGACCCCTGCAGTGATGTCTGCCTGTAGGAAGCGATCAACCACCACTGAGCTCCGCAGAACCACACCATGATACGGCTGCCGGGCGATCAGGAAGGCCAGGCTGCTGTTGTCACTGTCAGCATCAGCAGCGTAGATATACTCAGCTGTGATGACCACTTCCTGTCCCTCAGCACAGCTGAGAACAGGTTTCAAACCAGCAACCAACACTGGGACTTCATCATTGATAGGCATCACCTGCAGAAGACATGAATGGTTCAGTTTTTCTCAGTACCGAATTTAAGGTCAAAAAGCTGGTCCAGTTAGCTTACCTTCACTTGCAGGACAAAGCTGACTGAGTTGGTGCCATCTGTTGCAATGAATTCAAGGTTGTCCTCTAAAGTTTCTGAGCTGTCGTGCTTGTACCTGATTGAGAAATGAGAGACAACATTAAGACTTGCTAGGTGACGAAATAGACAGAATGCTTGATGTAAGAATTAAATTAAATGAATGTTCTACACAGCTTTGGTATTTGATTGCTGTTGCATGGGCAAAGTATACGCTAGCAGTATTAGCAAAAGTATTAGTACCACACTGTAAAAATATTCCAAAAGTAAAATGACTGCAGAATACTCGAGAACAGTATGGTAAAAGTATTTAAGTAAGATAAGGAAATTTGTACTTAAAGTATTCTGATTAAATACTAATTTTTAAAATTGTTTTAAATATATTAAAAGCAGATTTGCAAAAGCAGCAAATCTTCAAATGAAGAAGATGGAACTGTGAAATAGTTTTTAGCAAAACACTTTTGGTTTTAGTTGTTTAAATGTTGGATGGTTTTATTTATACCAAATAATCATATATTATATGTAATAATAATATACAGTATTAAATTTGAATTACAAAATCTAGTAGAGTAGAATAATAAAGTAGTATAAAATGAAAATACTCAGGTAAAGTAAAAGTACCTCAAAGGTGAACTTGAGTAAATGTAGTTTGTTGCTCTTCACCACTGAATGGAAGCCACCAGTCTTTAGCTCTCTCAGTTTAAGATGATAGCCTTTTAACTTGATTTATGCATTAAGGCTATGTTTGTACTGCCATCTAGGGCTCAGAGCTTTCTCATAAGTATTTTGAGTGAGATTCAACTGGGCAATCCATCAGCCATGCATATATCTTATTGTTCAGTGTTTTTTTTGACAGTGTCAGAGATTTTGGGAGCCCTGAGAGGCAACTGAAACATTATTGTCATCCATCTATCACAGTCTGATCTTAATAGTTTTCTCCATGTGTTTAGAAAAAAAATCATGCTACTATAATCGTTCTTAAGCTCCTTATTCCAGGTTAATAATACCTTTTCGGATGGGGTAAAATGGTCTGTCCAATTTAGAACTTGAGGCAGTGATGCTCTTGTGGAACTCAGGCTTCCTGACTTTTACCTAGTAAGATGTGAAATCTATTGTTTAACCTATTCATATGGCAACAAAAAAAAACCTGTTTCTGATCAATTTAGACATGTATTCTAAAGTGTTTTCCACTTTAATGTAAGGGCTTCCGTAGAGAGGACTTTATACAATTATATGCATGTATTGTAAAGGTGTTTCCATGCATGCCATTTTTGCGGTGCGAGTCCCACATGAAATGAACGAACAGAGGAGGCATGATGTCTGACCTCACTTTAAGGCTTTTCAGGTGTTGCACGGTGAAAGCGTTGCCTGGTTTCAGTGGGAGGCCCCCTAGCTGCAGCGCTCCGTGATGCGGCTCCCTCTGAAGCACCACCTGCAGGGCTTCTTCCATGGAGTCCACGTCTGACAGCTGCAGATGGTCAGGGCCGATCAAGTCATCCCCTCCTTCGTCTACTGACAGAGGGTTGGTAATAACCTGCAACAGAACGTATCCACACTGTTTCTAGATATTCAAACATATCAACGCAAGAAATGAGGAACACATATTGAGTATTCTTCTGCACCTGTGGTGGCTGGTTGTCTACTGGCACCACAGTGATGTTAAAGCAGATCCCAGTGACTGTTTTGCCCAGGTGGTTGGTTACGGAGAGAACAAATTGAATATACTGAGGGTAAGGGCCAATGTCCATGACTGGAGGCATGTAAGCAACTTTCATGAAGTTCACTGCATGCTGGAAACAAACATGAAAATAAAGGTTTATTTAGATGAGCTAGATTTACTTAATGAACCTACAGTTTATTTGTAAACAAAAAACTAAAATGATCACCTGTGTGAAGAGCCTCAGGACTGGGGCGTTGGAGTCTTTGGAGAATTTGGGCATACTGTCGACTAAAAACAGCCTCCCAGCATCTGGACTGCTGCTCATGAAGACAACAGAATGTAAATCACACAAGAGATGTTCACGTTGGTTTTACCTTCTATTTTCTGAAGCTGAGGAGACACTCACCTGTGAGGACCAGTGAAGAAAGGCGAAGTTGTAACCGTAAATGTGAGCTCACTGTCTGGGGACTCCTGGTCTACAAAGTGCAGCTGCTGCCGGGTTATATGGACCACGTCTGTTTCTTTGATCACAAGACACCGACTGGAACCAGGAACCTCTTTGGGTGGTTGGTCTGGAACAGGCTCTATGTGCACCATCACCACCTGCACCACAAGAAACCATAATAGATCACTTGATCAGAAATCAAGTACAATACAGTAATGCAATTTCAAAATAGAGCTAATAATCCTAGACCTAGGTGTTCCCAGTCGATGTTTTCATTACATCTTTTTTAGCCATGCTAGTATTATAATAGGGTCATGAAAAGTATGGGCGCCTGTCCCTTTAAGAGAGAGCGAAGGGGGTATGTGTGTGGCGCGTGCATGTGTAGAGCTATAGCGGTGTTTCAATTCAGCGGCTGCATCCTTCGGAGGACATCCTACCTTGTCGACTGAGGACCCAGCTGACGTAGACCGGTCTAGTCTACGGAGCGTTTTCTGTTTACCTACGTCATGTGATTCACGCTCTTCTGTTGCGCTCCAGAAACCCGATAACAAATTACGTTACAAGCAAACTCAGCTGAAGAGGTTCCAGAAACTTTACTTTAACTTTTTTTTTGTTGAACCATTTATGGAGATTACTATTTCCTATTTAAAATAAGTATTCATCTTTCTGTAATAATACACATATGTTTGTTTAACTAATCAACAAAAGCATCTTGTATAGATTGATTATTAACAATATTAGTTTTCTAATGTTGTTTAAAACAGTTTATATTTATCCTTCTTCCCCTAAACTTATTGATATAATTAAAACAGAATTTAGGACTGTTTAATGACAAAGCGATAACCTATTATTCCACTGTTATACTTCATGTTGTAAATAATGGTTCAAACCTGAGGAAACGAAAATAACAATGTATTTAACAATTACTATTTAAATTAAAAAAAATATTTTCATCTAATCTCAAAGTAGAGGTAAGAATATCCATCATCCCTCCGCAGCTTCATGTCTTCTATTAGGAGAACTTCCATCACTAACACAGAAGAAATCCATCATGTAATTTAACATCACCAGCAGTAAAACAAATATCAGCAGAAGTGGGAACGGGACTAGCAGCAGCTATCAATCTGTAAATAAAGTTAACTAAATTGCAACTAAACATAACAGCCTTCGAAGATAAAGCTGGCCTTATTGAGTGGGTTACTGAACCCGGAGCCTGTTGCTTTGGCCCTGGACGACTATCCCTTGAACTCCTCGACTATGGTCTTGGAAGTCAGGAAAGTTCAAACACTAGCAAAAAGCTTTGGTGTTCCTCTTGCACCATCATCAGGTCAAAGAAATGTACTGTTTCACATTGGCTTATGTTTGAATACCTTACAAAATCAGCCCTACTTTGTGTTAACTACTAATAACTCTTAACTGCCAACACAAGTGAGAAAGTGAACATAATAAACATTAACTGCAAAACATCCGTAAGTTAGCATGCTAGAGTTAGCTTTTAGCTAAAGGCACCACTGTGTCTTTGTACATCTGACAGTAGAACCTTAAACTAAATTCATACCTACAAAAATTATGATTCTGTGTTAAGGGTTTATGAGGGAGGAGTATTGTTGAAAGTGCAGGCCGTATGAGAAAAACTGATCTAATACTTATTTGATATTGAATTACATTTTATAGAGATATGTGTGTGTTACCAGTGTTGTAAAATAGGATATTGAACTTAAGTAAAAGTTATAATACCACAGTGTAGAAAAACTGTGTTAAAAGTAAAAGTCCTGCATTCATAATGATACTTGAGTAAAAATACAAAAGTATTACCTGTAAAATAAACGTATGTACCACATCTAAAAGTACTCGTTCCCTAAAAGGCCATTTTTTGTAATAAAGAATATTGAAATACTGGATTATAATTAATGAATTAATTCTAAGTTTGCCGCTGAGTAAGGATAAAATAACTTACTTTTTTATTACTTGTATATTGCCAGGTGCCTCCATCCATAATAGTACATCCTAATGTATTAGTTAATTTACTTTTTGTATAAATAATATTAACGTGGAAAAAGTAAGTAGTAACTAATCTTCAAAAGAAATTTAGTGGAGTAAAAAATATAATATTGCTTCCAAAATGTAAAAAGTAGCGTAAAATGAAAGGTTAAATACAAGTATCTCATAAATGTACTTGAGTGAAATACTGCAGTATATGTATTTAGTTACTTTCCACCACTGTGTGTTACCCACTTGAGGCTCTGATAGGTTGGGGGGGTCATTGAAATCTGACAGCACCACCTCAAAGGAGTCATCAAACACCTCGTTTCCTAGGTGACGATAGTAGACCATGGACTGAGACAGGTCTTTCTGCAGGAAGTGGCTGACAGGATAACCTGGTTAGGAATGGAAACATGAGCTGGTTAAGAAACAAAAACACACCCCATGTAGGTTAACCAGAGAAACAACCCATCTGTCTGACCTGTGAGCCCTGTTGGTGGCATTTTCATGACTTCTCCTGCCTGTGGAGGACGGGTGATGTTGAAGAGGATGTAGTCGTCGCTGGAGTCCATGTCTGAGGCCTGGAGGGTGGAGCCTCTGAGCAGAGCCAGCTGGCCCTCAGACACCTCTAGGAGCATGTTGGTGATGAGGAACGGAGGGCTGTCATCCTTCGGCAGGATCTTGATCGGGAACTTGTGTCGGGTCTGATGGAGGCCGTCAGTGATGCGGAAGACAATGAAGTCTTTGGTGGAATCGCTGTCGTCGTGATGATAGCGGACCACGCCCGCTTTGAGGTCATTGACAGTGAACGTGAAGCCCTTTCCCCCTGGATTTAACATGATACAACCAAGTAAAATACTTGAAGGTTTTACACTACTTATTTATACAATCGAGTCCTTCTCTTTAACTGAAAACGTTGTCACTTTTGTTGAGCAGTTTATAATACCACCGAGCAGGCATGCATAAAAGTGGAATGTGTGTGATACTTCTGGAAAGGTGGGCCCTGTCATGGTCTGTTATTGGAATTGGTGAATGACAAATGGAGTGTTGGTTACGCAAAAGTTGAAGTCAATTTTTGTGATTTTGTCTTTGTGATGTCACAATGTTTTTTTGGGTTGTGCAACCATTAGCCAATAACCAACCAAGCTAACCCCAGTCCACCTTATCACCTGGATCTCCTCCTAGAGCTCCATTGTGTTTTTTTAACCAATCACATCTCAGAGGGGCATGGCCAGCAGCAGCTCATTAGCATTTAAAGCTACAGACACGGAATCAGCACTTTTGGAACAGGGCTGAAACAGACGGGTTTAAGGGATGCTATAATGCATGATTTGCATGGTGTTTGGCAAAATAAAATAAAAAGAAGCACTTGAGAGTTTAACTTACTTGCTTGTTTGAAGTAAATGTGTTAGCACTTTTCTTGTTGTTCTGAGTTTGAATGCTCATGGTTTATTGCACTTATTGTAAATTGCTTTGGACAAAAGTGTCAGTCAAATGCAATGTGATGTAATGTATTTCAAGCCAAACTGTTCAGAGACATTTTATGCGTATATCTGAGACCTATAATATAGTGTTCAAACCTTGTCTCTGTTATCTTAAGACACATCTGCATCATAGACGGACAGATTCTAGCATTAATGTACTCAACCTTTGATTTTAGCCGTTATGTGAGGTTTTTTTTTAATCTCCACTGGCAGATGTTGTGGTCCTACCTCTGACAGTGAGTCGTCCATGCTGCAGGCCATCCACAGTGATGATACGAACAGCATTTATGTTATCGTTGTCCACAATCTGGAACTGCTCCCACATTATTGGTCGAGACTGACCCTCCAAAAGACTGAGGCCTAAAAAAATAAACAACTTAATTTCTCCAATGCATTTGAAAGACCTTGTGTGTGTTTTTAAGGTGACCATGCTAACATACCCATGTTCCATGACACTCTGGGTGCATTTGTATCTGCATTCCTAACAGACATGTGAACCGTCATGGATTGGCTCTTCTCAAAGAAAAAATCGTGAACCTCCAATTCCACCTGTAGGGGAGGAGGACAAGGATTTTCAGAAACCTTTGACTACACCAAACTATACTTTGTATAAGAAAGGTAAATCCTACCTCATAATTCCTGCGTTGGGTAAGTGAGGAATTGGGAGGTTGATACCCAATGAGCATGTCGTTGAGATCGAGCCATGTGAAGGAGGAGATTGGGCGAGTATGATCGGACAGATGGGTGATGAACCCTTCCGCAGGCGGTTTGGTGATGTTGAAAACTAGAAGCTGTTTGGGAGTTTCCTCATCCTCAGAGTCGAGTGTAGCAGTGGAGAGCGGAGTGAGGATGAACTGGTCCACCTCCAGGATAAACATGGACATGAAGGACAGTTTGGGAGGCTGGTTGGGCATCGCACCAACAATCCCGACTGGAATCCAGGCCTGTTCAGACTTCAACAAGAAAGGAGGCGGATCTTTAGTGTCAACACTTTAAAAGCTAAGGTTAAACACTTTAAATGTGTGGGCATAAAAAAGAAAATAGATAAATAAATAAAATAGAAAGTTAAGCTATATTTAACTTCACAAGTGATTAAAGTCATTTGTGCTGACATTCAACCAGAGACGGAAGTAAATGTAGCAATACAACAGTGTAAAAATACTCAGTTACAAGTCCTGCATTCAAAAATGTAACTAAGTAGAAGCAAAAAATATATAAGCATCAAATATACTCTAAGAACTAAGAGTAAAAGTATTCGTTATGTAGAAAAGCACCTTCAAACAACACGTATGTTTTAATTATTTTATTAAATGATTGATGCATTAATGTGTTTATCACTTTAACGGTGTACTTGGGAAAGGTGTGGTTCATTTAAATTAACTTATATACAACTGTTAAACTCAAACGAAAATAGTGTTGATTTTTATTTTATAACAACCTAAATCTGCAAAGTATATAACTAAATATCTAAAACAAATCTACTGGATTTAAAGGAGAACATTTGTAGTGAGGAGAATTACTCAAATAAAGTACAGGGACCTACATGTTTTAATTAATTACAGTACTTGAGTAAATGTACTTTACACCATTTTGGGTTAACAGTGGCAAAGATTAGCCACTGTTAGCCCAAAATAAAATAAAGATTTTGTGAAAATCCAAGTCCTAGTACAGGTAGTAAAAAAAATTACTAACTTGTAGGACTAAAGAAAGCAACTGAAGAGTTGTTATTAACAAAGCCAGACTACCTGATATATGTTGCCACTCCTGGTGTCCTTCAGGTCCAGTCTGATTGCGATGTAGTCCACATCTGGAGATGGGGGTTCTATGTGCTGATACCTCAGCCCCATCATCAGGAAGTCATCACATGGAATTTTGGTGAATTTGACCAGCTTCAAACCCTTCAGGCAGCCATCTGATTTACACATCGCTCTGGCTTTATTATCTGAAAACACAATTCAAAAGGACCCTTCACTTCACAAATAGTTTTCCAATATCCCACTCAACTGATTCCACGCTTACCCAGAGGGATGAACAGACTTTCCAAACCAAGATATATTCTTATCAGTAATTGGGTGACTGCATATCAGTACTTTCTTTATTCTAATGCAGACAAAAAAATGTGATATGAATCTTATTCTTCTCAAACAAACGTCCATACTTTATCTTACTCGCTTTACCGTTTAAGTATAAAATAAGTGTGTCATGTCACTAACATAAGGACTGCACTCATCTTTAACAGGATATGTTATATAAACAGACATGTATGGCACCAGAACCACTTAAAATATGTTAGAATCACATGTGATTCCACAGATAGTGGATTTGTTGTTTGATTTTCCACATCTACAGAAAAATGATTAGTTTATTGATACAATAAATCAGGACTAGAATACAAAGAACAAAAGAATAACACCCTTACTTAGCAGCTAGTATTTCTGAATCAAATACATGGTCTATTTGTGGATCAATGGAGGAGTGATTTGCCAACATCAGCCCTGCAGTGGCAAAAGCAGGCTTAGGGAATAACGGATCACATGTAACAAGATCATGTAATGACGAAATAACAAAAGGTAACTATTTGATTACAATTACTTAAAATAAAGTATTCAGATCACTATTACATCATTAAAAAATAAAGATCGATATAGTATAGGTACACGTACTAAACTAATTTTCTTTATGGTTTATATTAAGCTACTTTAATACTTCTTTATTTTGAATACAGTCTTTTTTAATGCAGTAGGTAAACACCTTATTTATTAAACAAAAATACAGTTTGCGTTTGATTAATGTGTTAAGCTTCATTAGCATTTGTGAACTATTATTGTTACTACATTTTTTATATAAAAATATCTCAGTTTCTTCTTTACTAAGGTTACGTTATCGTAAAAAAAAGTCTTATTGGTATTTATTTTTAAATTATTTAACTTTGCAAAAGTAATATGAAAGTTATCACGATACATTACTTTGATATTTTGTTACTGATTACATTTTTTGACATGTAACTAGTTCTCTAACGGATTTCATTTTTAATATAACCCTCCCAACCCTGCTGATAACACCTTTATTAAGCAGCTTTTATTTCTGAATGAAATCCTTTTTTTATTTGTGGATTTTCTTTCGATCAATGGATAAAGTTTGCATATGTTACCTAGCTGCTGGCGTAGGTGGATGAAGCTCTCCGGCTCATCCCCTCTTACAGTAGCCTTATCTGGCTCTCCTGTCACCAGCAGTCCGTGGGCTGGCAGATGGCTGTCATGGCTACTTATATGGACAGTACACTCCAGGCTGGACTTCTTCTCATAGTGAAAGGACACCACATTGCCATCCACAGCATCAGAGAGGCTGTAGAACTCAGGAACCTCCAAGAACTTTGGCCCCAGCTTTATGATGCTGCAATCAGGTTCAATAATGTCCACATGAAGGGAAAACACCTCCATGTGTGTCTCTGTCTCTGTGAACCTGGTCAAATAAAACACATGGTCAGGAAGATGAAAGGAAGAGAAAGATATGTAATATATAATAATGATTCCGATTTGGAGGACAGCCAGGCGTAGTAGCCTACCTGTACAGGCGCAGCTTCATATTGTCCTCCTTTAACAATGGGCAGCCATTATGTACATACTTCACCTCATCAGCCAGATAGTGGCAATCAAATACCTGCACAAATAAAAGGGAGATGTTTTTATCGTCAAATGTAATGATACTATTACTGTATATGCACATGGCTTTGCAAAGTAAATTGTTAAAATTTCCCAAAATGTAGTAGGCCTATCTGTGATGAGTATAACATAATTACCAAATGGAATCATATTAAATACCAGTTCATCTGCAAAGGAAGACATAAATACCCAAACTGAAATTAAAGTACAGTAATTAATTTTATAGTTCAGTAATTTTGAAATATTCCCTCTATATTCATAACTTTTTATAACTTTTTAAAGAAAATAGAGACAGTTTTACCTGATTTCATTCAATATACTTCCAAATTGGTAATTACTATCAATTGCTAGCATAACATACACAGTTTTCTAGTCAGAACACATAAGGCTTTTTGGCCAATGAGAAGACCTGATAAAAATGTTAATCACAAACTACAAACAAGTCTCTCAAATCATACTAATAGTTGAATCGAACAGTAAATTAGTGGTCATTTCCTCCTAACTAAACTCATGATTCATGAAAACATCACCTGCATCAGACCCTCCCTCTCATACACCGCTGCTGAAACTCTCATCCATGCCTTCATGACATCCCGACTTGATTACTGCAACAGCATTCTATTTGGTTCACCTGCATGCATCCTAAATAAACTGCAATATGTCCAAAACTCTGCTGCCCGCTTGCTAACCTCCACCCGGCGCTCTGATCACATCACCCCTATCCTCCACGACCTCCACTGGCTCCCAATCAAACACTTGATTGACTTTGAAATATTACTTCTCACCTACAAAGCCATCAACAACCTTGCCCCCCCTACCTCAGTGACCTCATCCAACAAAACACCCCCACCCGTTGCCTCAGGTCTGCTGACGCTAATCTACTGCAGCCTATCAGGACAAAGCTTCGGACCTGGGATGACAGGGCCTTTGCTGCAGCATCCCCCACCCTCTGGAACTCCCTTCCCAGTCACAGCCGAAAGGCCAACACTCTAGAATCCTTCAAAAAATCTCTCAAAACTCATTTATTCATTCTAGCTTTCAATCTCTAATCCACTCCCCTTCCCCCAATTTTACTCTGTATTTATGACTTTTGTTGTTTTTCTATATTTTTCTGTTCAGATTTTATGTAAAGCATCTTTGAGCATTAGGAAAAGCGCTTTATAAATCATATGTATTATTATGATTCAAATATCACTTTGTTGTGTGCATAGTAATGGTATGTTTCAACTTTAATACTTATGTTAAAAAGGTCCACCGTAATGTAGGGAAAATGGACCAATCAGGGGGCAGTATGCACGTAAGGGAATTCCAGCAGGCTCGCGTAGTCAGTGGGGAGTAAGAGTTTAATGCGAACTGCGAGGAGTTCTGGTTGCCGCATTATTGTGCCTGTTTCTAGTTGACAGTTGACAGTTGAAGCCTACTTGACAGTTGAATGTGTGCGTGACAACTAAAAGTAAGTGCAAACTCTATTGGAACCGTTAGTTTAATGATGTCATGCTGTTCTTTACACTGTAAAGGGAAAATGCTAATTCTCCGCTTAGCAGGCTAGTCTGTGGTAGTTAGTTTAATGAACAATTTTGTAGCGTCTGTTAAGTGCTATTTCAGGTTTGGGAAATATGTGTGTAATTGTATGTATATAACCTGATAACTATGGTATGGTATAAAAGTGGTTGTAGTGCCCTCCTGTTAATTTAGCAAGCTGCTAGTAAGCTGCATAGGGCAAAACGTGTGTGCATGTGAGCCGTTAATGGCCACGAGGGTTCTGCATGCGCAGTCATACCTGTGTAATAACAAGTCCACATGCTGTAGCAGCTACACAGGATTGATTCATCAACGTGGGATAACATACTGTATTAAATGTATACTTTATTCATTTCCTGTTTGTATGGGTTTATTTCAGAACCACACAACTAAGTATGTCATCGAATCTTCAATAAAGAAGACCATTGGAAACTGGTGGTGCTCATCTCATTTAAGTTTAGTTTAGCAGTCCTGACCGACTGGCTGTAGCGCTTCAAACCACATCCGGATCAGAATATTTATACAGTCCTTTAAAATCAGTTTTCCTCCATTTCAACTTAACTTAACTTTTTTCCTTCCAGCATGAACAATGACTTATTCCTGACATTCAACAGATCACTGTATCTGTCAGCATGGAGTCATTAGAGAGGAGACTCATTCCCAAGAGAGGGGGGGTAAGGTATAGGCAGACTTCTACCTAAGTGTACAGAGCGCTAAACTTGCTTAAACCAAAAGGCTTTACACTTAAGAGAGCTAGATTATCAATTTCTAAATGTTGAATATGTTGATTTTCTTTAATGACTACCTTTACTGAATAACATATGTATTAGAGGGGGCCTGTTACACCTGCTATAGGTTCAGAAGGCAGCTGTGATCTATTCACATAGTTTATTACAAACGAATCAAAGACGTCGCTGACCTCTAGGTGGCTATAGTAAAAATGACCGGAGCAAAGTCAATTGTGGTGTGTTCGATGCCCATTAAACTCAACACATTGATACCATTTAGTTAAGTTTAACAAACTTTAAACTCAAACCATTTGTTGTTTTTGATGATAAAAAAAAGGAAAAACAATGTAATGTAAAACTGGGAGCCTTGTCACGAAATGCAGGTAAGTGCAGTTTGCTTAATTCTCCCCGTCTGAAGCATTAAGATAACCACTTATAATTCCAGTTCATTTTGCTGATTACATTTTAAAAAGCTGGTTAATGAAATGTTTATATTTATCTTTTAAGCATCTTTGAGTATTAGGCAAAGCTCTATATAAATTGTATATATATTGTTGTTGTTGTTGTTGTTGTTGTTGCCAATGGAGCACACATCCCCACCCTGAAATGTTTTACCCCTCAGCAATGAGCTCTTGTTACCACAGGACTAATAATATATTACATGTTTCCTACATGTTGGCTGTCAAACAGTGCTATGATGCACGCATTCATCCTGATTTTACTACACCCTGTAAATGGCCTGGAACGAACTGTGCTCTCATTGTAAACGCTACATTTTTTCCATTACCTGAGGCATGAGTTTTCCAACTCGTTGAGTTATGGGCTCATTTAACACCACCTCCACTTTGCAAGCATCCTTCTGACGCGGGATATGGAACTGCAGGTCACCGTCCTGGAGGTAGGCCAACTGACCTCGATTCACTTTCAAACCTTTATTGACTTTCACGAGGGAACCATGCGACGAGCAGGTCAATCCCAGCAGAAGAACTGGAAGCCAGGTCCAGGCCAGTCTGAGACCCTGTGAACCCATCGCTTTCCGTCACAATCCGGCGTCCTGTAGGGTCTTCAAGGACTGGCTCCAAACTGAAGCTTTCCGGTACACACAGTTAATTAAATAAACCACAGTGTAGTCCACTCGAGAGGAAGCTTCATTTCCCTTTGGCTTAACCAGTTCACATGATTGGTCAGAAGCTGTAAAGAAATAACATTTTCAGTGAAAGGCATCGTTATTGTGTATGAAAAACATCAATTTTACTCTCTATTAATCATTTCTGTAACCTCTTAGGAGGAGAGAATAACATTTCATCAAGCAAATAATAAATAAAACAATATTTGAGGGAACATGTAAAAGTGTTTTGTATTTCATTTCATAGATTAAAAACACAAGATTCAGTAGTAAGTGAGAATTAAAATATAATGGACAGCTCATGTATACATCCAGCAGACACAGATCCTGATCATCTGTTTGTGTCCACCTGATGAGTGTAACATTTGATCTCCTTTTTTTTTGGGTCTCCACCGAGTCCTGCTAGTTGCAGTATGTAGCTTAGTGGCAAGTCTGTTTCTCACACAGTTACTGTTGCTGGAAACATGGTCGCTAAAAGGTTTCAAGCCTTAAACCAAAACAATAAGCTAAAGCCTAAAGCTAGCTAATAGCAGAGTTTTGTATTAAGTGATGCCTTTAAAACTGCATTACCCATATCAAACATCCGTTTTCCATCACATAGCCAATGTTTTATTTGATAAGCAGCCAATACCACAGGAAAAAAGAGGAATTACAAAAAATGAAGGATAAATGCGCTCCAATAAAAGCATGTACAGGAAAGCACTGCTGGTTTATGATAACAACCCTGAGTGTAAAGTTGTTGTTCATTGTTTTTTTAAATAGATGTTCATTTTACTAGCAGCTTTAGGCATGTTCCACATCTCTATTCGTACACTGTGTGACTCCTCTATGTGCTCTGCTTGCCAGGAAATATGTTCATTATGGACAAGAGCTGGCCTTTCCCCGAGGCTAACATGCTCTCTCTATTAATGACACAATGTTTTTCAATGACCTTTGAGCTGAATAAACAGTCTCCCTAAGCCTTTCAATATACTGTAGAAGTCTTAAATTCTCTGGGACAAACATCCTGCAAAATCTGTAAACATTATTATTTTAACTTAAGGGTGCCTCGAATTGTTACAATCAAACAATTTTGTTCTATTTTCAGTTTTGCTGTTGGCTCCAAGTACCTTTTTGGTCTTTTCTTAACAGCGATGAATAAAGTTTCCTCTTATCTCACCCTGGATCCCGGTGATAGCTGTTTTGTCTTTGAAAACAAGCTTCAGATGTCATTCGGCTACATTCTTTCAACACTTCCACCTACTCCAGACCGCACACAGAAAAAAAACCCTGAACAGAGAAGCACCTTATAATCAGTCTCTGCCTCTGGGAACATGTCATAGCTTGTCCCCATGAACAATGCTAGTGTTTAGAGCGCCGGAAAGATCATGTTCAAGGAGCTGAGTGTAAAAACAGGACTTTAAATGTTCACAACCGCCTTTTACGTAGTGTCAAAGAGTGGCCTTATCACACCTCCAGTGGATCAGGGCACTAAAAGCATATATTTGGATTTTCCAACTGTTTATCGGCTTTTACTTGGTCTGTCTGCTGTTGGTTGCTGGGCAGCTAGTATACAGTGGATTTATCTGAAAGATTGTTAAGAGTGCTGAATCAAAAGTCAACCTGCAGGTCCAAGACCAAACCAACGAGCTGAAAGCAGCTAAAACGCTCCATAAAACCGAGGGGAACTGCAAAGTTTGTTGATCATTTTATTTAGATTGAACAATATGACCTTTTTCACATTACATATAGTTATTTTACATAGTCCATAGTACTGTTTATATTTTGAATTGTATCCATTGTTAAGATGTTGATATAAGTGCTTTTTTTCAGACTTTTCTCTGCCCTGTGATCTAAGTATGGAGGGGATTAAACATGTTCAGTTGATATATTCATTTACAGATGTGGCAGTCTATTTTTGCAAAAAAGGTATTTGGAGATTTGTCTTTCGTGTTTAACAGCCAAAAAGGGCTATCCTACAATTTTCAACAAAGTGATGTTTTTGACAATAGTTTTCTTTTTTGTGAGTCAGAAGTTTGGGTTGGGTCCTTTCCTGGTAAAACATGATAATGTGCATAAAAAAAGGCTCCATTAAAGAAAGGATTTTGGTGTGGACGAACTTAACTTGTCAGCACAGAGCCCTGAACTCAACATGAACGCTGACTGAGGCAATAAATAAATGTGTCTTGAAAGTAATCATTCAAGTCTAAAACACACAAGGAGTGTAGAGATGCAAAAATAGGCGGTTTGTAGAGCAAAACAAAGTCCAGCTGAGATTTGAGCAGATAACACCTCTGCAGCATTGTGTCACACTACAAGTCACTGATAACAAGTCAGTGTTAGGTCACAATGGCCTGGGGGGGCTGCAGACGAGGTGGGGGTGCTGGGAAAGGTCCTTGTGTTAAGCTGCATGAAGGACTCATGATTGCATTTGATCTCTTCCTGTTTGGTTAGGGCTTCATGTTACAGTGGCTTTAGAATATGTCAACAAACAAGGGGAGCCATCTATTTCCTGACATGATGGGTGATGTGGAATAGTCAGACAGAAGAGGACCACCAACTTCCCAGTGAGTTAACCTCACGTCAGGGGTCAGATGTTTTCTGACATGGCCTTCAGGAGGAGGCTCGGCATCTGCTCAGTGTCTAAAGACAGAGACCACATCCACAGTCACATTAGCCTGTGGTAGTAGAACATGCACTTCCTAACCCAGACCCAAAGAAAACATCAGTGCTGGGGGTACCACTCCAGCTGATTCACACACACACACTGAAACATTGACTTTAATTACATGTATTATGTCAACAAATTCCACATATCTTTATGAGTTTGTTGAAAACAATAATATTTTTTATTTAAAATTAATGTTACTAATTAACCTAAAAGAATTATTTGAAATTTGTTCACATAATACATTTAGTTCAAATCAGTTTTTTCAGAGTGCTCCACAGATTTTTAAAGGAATTCTTCTCCTCCTGGGAAAATGGTCTTCTGTACAGGGAATCTTCAGAGGTCTGGTTACAGACGCATTAAAACAGCAAAGCTTTAGGGCTAAACCATTTCATTAAAATAAGGTTGATACCATCAGTGCATCAGTTCACAGATGCCAAGTAAAACCATGTGAATCTTTTGGGTCAAGTTCAACATGCACGTTCCAAAACCAGACAGCCTCAACACTTCTAACGTTTCTATTAGCTAACACTTTATCCAAAGTGACTTACAGTAAGTGCAAACTCCTATATCTATATAACCTGAGTAAGTGCTACTGCATTAGTTTCAGTTAAAGCCAAACCTTTGTAATTGCTATGTACAGAAGAGATATTATTTTACTATGTATATATATATATATATATATATATATATACAACTCCGGAAAAAATTAAGAAACCACTCCAAATGTTTCTAAAAATCTCAATCTCTACATGTGTGGCAGCCAGTCTGTTGAATTCCAACACAGACAAATGTTGTCAGTAGTTTATAGAATACAACACACATTTTTTTTAAATTTAACTCAAAGACAAACCTATAAATAGTAAAACAAGAGAAAAATTATAATGCTGAAGTGGTGTCATAATTTTGTCTGCGGCTGTATATATATATATATATATATGTTTTATTGGCCCTGGTGCAGTGTGTGATCTTAATATGACCCTGCTTTAAAAGGAACATTTTTTAAACATTGTTCATTCATACATAAATAGGTTATAATTGGCAGAAATTCCCAGTGATATATTCAGGGTTTATCGCTGCTCAGCTTCTATGTGCTAAAAAATACTTTTCCAAAACATTTACCTGCTAAACTTAAGAGTGACGATTTAAAGACCACTAAAGAAACAAAATGTATCCTTCTGTTTCCTCCACCAAGTGCAAGCACAAATCCAAATTCACCAAGGTCAAATAAAATCTCCTAAATCCATCCTCATAATAAGTCACCCGCCCATAACCCGGCAGAGTTGTATCTTGCCTTTCCCAAAACACAAGCTGTCAGTGAACATAAAACACACAGCTGTGAGAGAATGTGATGTGTCATGTAACAAGTGGCTTTGCTCCACGGCTGGGAATGCCTGTTATACCCATTCACAGCTTTTTCTTCTTCTTCTAATCTTAATAATGACAGGGTCCTGAGCAGCAATTTTCAAAGAAAGACGGACCATCGGGCAAGAAGATGGCATTCTGCTGAAAACACAAGAGGATAGCATTTGGCTGCCGTCCAGAAGCAGAGTCCACAGTGTGAGACAGAAACCTGGGAAGGTTCCCAAATACTCCCTACCTGCCAGAATCCACAGCTGTGATGTGATACATGTTTAGTGCACCAGTGCATGGTACCAAAGAGAAACAAAAAAGCATGTATGTGCATTTTCAAAATGTTTTTACCTTTAAATCAGTGATGATTGAGACTACTTGCTGTGTCTGTTAAATACTGTGCAGATGAATCTGATTTAAGTTATTAAGAAAAGTGGGAACAAAAGAAAAAGACTTCCAAGGAAACATTGTTCGTAAACAAGATTAGTCCCCAGCAGAGATCTGCACATACATTTAGACATGTCCTTACCTGATCTGTAACATTCTTCTTCTTCTTCTTCTTCTTCTTCTTCTTCTTCTTCTTCTTCACTACCTGTCCGCTCCCTTCTGCTTTACACTGCAACTTCCACACAATTGCTCGCTGCTCAGGGACAAACTCCACCCCCAGCAGAATGAGATGAGTGAAGGGTTGTACTTCCTCCTCTTGTTGCTGCTGCTGTGGGATCAGTAATCAGAGCGGAAAAACCCAAAGACAAATACCGGGGTCTGAGATCAAAGTCTTGTCCAAAGTGCCTGGTGGTTTAAGGAACAGCTTTGTCATTATTGAACAGAGAAGGGGAAAGATAAAAGGCACACAGTGCTCTAATGGAGGGGAAACACCAAAGGACAGATAATGGATCTCATTTATAAAAGGATTCATAACCTGCAAGTCTTCTGGTGAAAAAAAATAATTAAGGTTTAAGGTCTTTTAGCTTCTTACACCTTGAAAGTACCAGGATGGGCCCAGGTGAACACTGAAAGATGGCGCCGAGGATGGCTGCCGTGTCTCGAGCTCCTCAACAACTCCACATCTTAGTGTTTTTATTGTTTTACTTTGTTGGTTGTTTTTAACTTTTTTTTGCAACATGCAAACCGCCCAAGCGAGCCCTATCATCCAATATGATAGAGAACAACTTTTACACATCAGGTCGCTGGTGGACAGCAATAATCCACGACGACCTGCAAACAATGGAGAGTCTCCGTGTTTACCTGCTGGAGCTCTACCTGTGGAGCGCAGGAGGAAGAGACCACGAGGTTCCCGGGCCGGGGTCCTGGTCAGGCTGAGGAAACGTGAAGACAGGCCTCCTCTACCGAGTTTACTTCTGGCAAATGTCCAATCCCTGGATAATAAACTGGACGAACTCCGTAGCAGGGTGGCATTTCAACGGGACATTAAGACCTGTAATGTTTTGGTTTTCACGGAGACTTGGCTCGACCCCACGATACCGGACGCCGCCATTGCTCCACACGGATTCTCCATTCATCGCCAGGACCGGACAATAAACTCAGGGAAGAGCAAGGGAGGAGGTGTGTGCTTCATGATTAACAACAACTGGTGCTCAGATGTGGAGATCATTTCTTCGGACTGTTCTCCCAGCCTAGAGCACATCATGATCGGATGCCGGCCTTTTTATCTGCCGAGGGAGTTCACATCGGTTGTTCTAACAGCAGTGTATGTTCCGCCGCACGCTGACAACAACACAGCGCTGGAGGAGCTGTATGGGATTATCGACAGGACAGAGACTTCTCGGCCAGAGGCCGCATTTATTGTGGCCGGGGATTTTAACAGAGCCAACATGAAGAAAGTCCTGCCGAAATACTATCAGCACGTCAGCTGCCCCACGCGCGGTGGAAATACACTGGACCATGTTTACACTCCTTTCCGGCATGGATATAAAGCCCTCCCCCGCCCCCCCTTCGGCAAGTCAGACCACATATCTCTTCTTCTGCTCCCCGTTTACCGGCAGAGACTGAAGAGGGACCGACCTGTGACGAGGACAGTGCAGCGTTGGTCCGAGCAGTCTGACTCTGCTCTCCGCCACTGCTTTGGCATCACGGAGTGGTGTGTGTTTCAGGAGGACGACATAAACACACACACTGACGCGGTCATTTGCTACATCGGCAAATGCATCGATGACGTCGTGCCGCGGATTACTGTACGGACATTCCTTCTTCTTCTTCTTCTTCTTATATATTTGATTGGCGGTTGGCAAACAACTTTTTAGCAGCATTACCGCCATCTACCGTATTGGAGTGTGAGTCTGGGCGAAAATGCTCTAATCTAGAAAATAAATAAATGAATAAATAAAATAAAATAAAAAATAAATAAAAGGAGGTATTATATCCTTTTAATCAGTCCTGTGGCTTCTAGATATTGGAAAAGGTACTTAAAGCACATCTGACTTGAGCTCATCTGCAGAATTGTTTTCCTGCTTAACTGCACACTTTCAGAATCTAGTCCAAGGATGAGTTGCTGCCTCTCCTGGTCAAACCTAACACAATGCTCTAATACATGCTCCACGGTCTCAGTAGCACCACATACACTACACTTTCCGTCTGCATGCTTTTTAAAAACAAATAGCGTACTGTTCAGACCAGAATGCCCAAACCTCATCCTTGATATAATGTCCTCCTCTTTGGTGGATCTTGCTGTTGGTCTAGCATGACCAACCACCCCTTGGATGGCAAAGTACATTCTCCCAGTAGCTGCACCACTCCACTCACTCTGCCAGATCTCCCTGGACTTTGCCTTAACAAGTGTTTTTATCTCTGACTTGCTGTGGGCTATTTCTAAGGTGACCTCAGGGATCACACATGCTTTCTTAGCGTACATATCCGCCAACTCATTCCCTCTTATCCCAAAGTGTGCTGGTACCCATAGGAAGCTGATATCAGTGCCTGTACTTATAATTCCATTCACCACCTGTGCAATTTCTAAAACAATGTCCTGTCTGGACTCCGACATGTTACTCTCAATACTCATTAAGGCAGAAGCAGAATCTGAGG
The DNA here is from genome assembly GCF_036324505.1 of Eleginops maclovinus. Classification (NCBI taxonomy): domain Eukaryota; kingdom Metazoa; phylum Chordata; class Actinopteri; order Perciformes; family Eleginopidae; genus Eleginops; species Eleginops maclovinus. The sequence continues at coordinate 15,139,246 of NC_086362.1, read as the reverse complement.
CAATTAGCACTCCACTCCTTGGTCTATTCCCCTCTATCCAGGTCAGAGCAGTGAGGATGGCAACTAGTTCTGCGGTGTATACTGCAAGATCATTGTTTATCCTTTCGTTTTTGCACACCTTAATCTCTGGTATTACAAATGCCACACCCACTTTCCCGTCAGTTGATTTTGAAGCGTCTGTAAAAAACACCAGTTTATTCTTGTACTGAGCTCTGATATGGCACTCAACCATTTCTTTGCTGAACTCCTCCTGCTTCTTCAACTCTAGAAGCATTAAATCTATTACAGGTTCCTTTAACAGCCATGGTGGTACAACTGTATATGTGATAGCTGGACACAGAGTAAGTTCCTGTAGGCCCAGAGCCTCTGCCTTTTGAGGAACCACCCACCCAAAGCTTCTACCTGGTTTATCTTTCTCCTGGCAGTGAGTTAACACAGGTAGACTGATGTGACCTTCCCTTTGCCCTCTGAGGTTAGCCCAATAGACTAAGGCCAGCTGATCTCTCCTTATATGCAGTGGCATTTCCCCCATCTCTACCTGTATAGCATTAACAGGAGTCGACTTCATTGCTCCACAACATAGTCTTAGGGCTTTGTACTGAATAACATCCAGTTTTGCCAGGAGCGTCTTAGATGCAGATCTGTAAGCCACACATCCATAGTCAAATACAGCCCTAATAATGCTGATGTATATCGTTCTCAAGGCTGACCTGTTGGCTCCCCAGTCCACCCCTTTCAGACAGCGCATGACATTCAGTACCTTTTTACATTTCTCAATCATTTTTTGCACGTGCACAGACCAGGTTAATCTCTTATCTAACCACAGGCCTAGATATTTAAAAAAGTTTACTCTCTCTAGCTCAGCGCCTGATAACTTCAGCTTCAAACCCGTGGGAATGTTCCTTCTGGTAAAAAACAAGGTTTTAGTTTTATCAATAGATATTCTAAATCCCCATTCTAGGGCCCACGCTTGGACATGGTCTACTGCCTGCTGCATTTTACGCACAATGAAATCCACATTTCTCCCCCTTATCCACATTGCACCATCATCTGCAAACAGAGCAACATGGACAGATTCCTGCACCTCTTTAAAGACATCATTAATCATGATCAGGAACAATATCGGGCTGATAATGCTTCCTTGCGGAGTGCCGTTTTCCACTGTATATTCACTGCTGAGCTCTTCATTAATTTTGACCGTGATTCTCCTGCCTGATAGGAAATCCTTGACCCACTGAAATATTCTACCCTTGATACCCATCTGCCTGAGTTTAATTAGGAGTCCCTCTCTCCAGACCATATCATAAGCCTTCTCAATATCAAAGAATACTGTCAGTACTGTCTCCTTGTTAACTTGAGCTTTCCTAATTGAGTCTTCTAAGGCCACTACTGGGTCCATGGTGCCCCTTCTCTGCCTAAATCCACTCTGGTAGCTGTGCAACATATTTCTCTTTTCCAACCAGTAAACCAACCTGTCATTCACCATTCTTTCCATTACTTTACCCAACTGTGAGGTCAGCGCTATAGGTCTATAGTTTGATGGCATCTTTGCATCTTTCCCAGGCTTCCTAATAGGGATTATAACAGACAGCTTCCATTCAGCTGGAATAACTCCCTCCACCCACACCTTATTGATTAAACCCAAAACCACCTCTTTCCCCTTATCAGTCAACTTCTCCAACATAATGTAGCAGATCTCATCCCTTCCTGGGGTGGACCTACCCACTTTCTTTAACGCCCTATTCAGTTCACTCAGTCTAAAGGGCGTATTTAGAGCATCCTCCTCCCCCATCTCTTCCTCTAACATATGCCTGTAGCGATCTATTGTGATTTCTCTTCCTCTTGCCTCAATGGGAGTAAGATTCCCTGAACTGTGTACCTGTACCAGTGATTTAGCAATGGCCTCTGCCTTATCCTTACTGCCTACAATAACTCTGTCCTCTACCATCATTATTGGATATTCCAGCTCTCTCCTAATGCCTCTCATTTTTTAATCATTCCCCATACATTCCCTATTGGGGTAGTTCTGTCCAAAGTTTCACAAAATGCTTTCCAGTACTCTCTCTTAGATTTTTTAACTGTATACCTCACTACCGCTTGACACTGCTTGTACTTTATCAAAGTCTCAAAGTTCAAAGTTTTCTTTAAAATTCTAAAGGCTTTGTTGCGCTCCTTGATAGCCTTCCTGCACTCTTTGGACCACCAAGGCACTATCTTTCTTACCTTACCTGGCCCATTTTTAGGGATAGCACTCTCGGCTGCCCTGATTACACCATTGGTGACTGTCCTACACATGCTCTCAACACAACCCCCTGCTGTAATATTCATTAAGTTGCGCTCACTAGACTCTGAGAAGGTTTCCCAGTCTGCTTCCCTTAACTTCCATTTCCCTTTCCTCACCACCTGTTCTCGTATTACTTCTACCTCAAGCACAACTACTACTGGAAAGTGATCACTACCCACTGTGCTGTCCAGTACCTCCCAGTTGCACCTGACTGCTAAAGTTTGAGAGACTATTGTGAGGTCAATAGCAGAGCCAGTTCCCTTTGCTACGTCTATTCGTGTGTGCGAGCCATCATTTAAACATACAAGCCCCACCTCGTCCAGAAACTCTTCCACAATGCCACCATTTGCATCATTTTTATCCCCCCACAGTGTGCTGTGAGCATTGAAATCCCCACACCATATTACCTTGTCACCCAGCCCCTCCCAGATCGCCACTAATTGCTCCATCTGAATTTGCTTACATGGGTTGTAGTAGTTTACAATGCTCACACTGCCCTCTTTAGTCCATACTTCTACACATAAAACCTCCAACTCCACACTTTTCCTCAGTTCCCTGAACTGAACTCCATTTTTTACAAAGGTGACACACCCCCCACCACCACAACTCCCCACCCTGTCTCTCCTAATGCTTGTGAACCCTTTAATTACAAAGTCTAGATGACTCTTTAGCCAGGACTCCTGAACACAAATAACATCTGGCACCTTGCTTAGCTCTTGGATAAAACCTTTAAACTCTTGCCCATTCGCAATAAGACTTCTGGCGTTCCATTGCAAAACCACTAAATCGGTTTTAATACTGGCGGAGAAGGAGTTAACTCTAGGGACTCGCTCAGATACAGGGCGTGGTTTATCTTATCCTGAGTCACCTCAAGACTCAGGAACTTACTTGCAGCTTTGACTATTACCCTTATTTTCTCATTCTTGGATTTTAGCCCCTCAGTACAATTGATCACGTACGCTATGAAAAGCACAAGCTGCTCCGAACTAAGGCTCGCATCACCCTGTTTTCGCACCGCTTCAAACTTTTCACGCTGCCCTTTATCTCTGTCTACCTCTTTCACAGCATCAGCGTAGGAAAGATTTGTTGTGGCTCTGACCTGCTGCACATTCGCAGCCCTTTTCCTCACTGGACAGCCACCATAGGCGGCTGAGTGATCCCCCCCACAGTTACAGCATTTCCTTACTACCCCCTCACCACACTGACCGTAATCGTGGTTACCCCCACACTTTCCGCATCTCTGCCTCCCGCTGCAGTTAGCCGCTATGTGACCATATCTTTGGCACTTAAAGCACCTCATCGGAGGAGGTATGAATTCCCGCACTTTGAAGCTCATATAACCAATCATCACTTTCTCAGGAATGCGTAGTTCTTTAAACCCCAGCAACAGAGAAGTACTCTCAACCTTTTCCCCATTTCGCTTAGCCAGCAGTCTTTTAATAGTCAACACTGTTCCTCCTTTAATATTCTTTTTGATTTCCTCCAAGTTTTCACTCAGCGCCACTCCTGTAATCACTCCTCTGGCTCCACGCTCTCCAAACTTCCTCACCTCTGCTATTTCCTTTTGACACACCACCTGTCATAACTTTATCCCTCTGAGCTGCATCTTTGCATGTAACTAGTAGGGACCCATCAAACATCACACTCGCCTGTACAATTTCTCCCCAAGACTTCTTCAAACCCGCTGTTAAGCGGACCAAGCCAACCTCCCTAATGTTGTGGCCCTCCTTGAATTTCACAATCAACTTCAAATCAGTTGCAGGATCCTGTACGCTTCTCCTTCTAACGTCCCTGCTCTTTCCACATTCTTCTTCCTCATCACGGTCTTTCCTCTTATTTTCCTCTCTACTTCCCGCTACACCACCCCACCGAGTGCCAGGTCCACCTCCACCACCTCTACCCCTACCTCCACCACCCACTCCACGTAAGTCTTCGCTAATCATGAATACTTCCGAGGACAGAAAGTCCTCTTCCATATCATCCTCCATGCCCTACCACTAGACTTGCCCAGACTCAGTCACAATCGGTTTATGCCAACACGCCAAAATTCCCTCGTGTCCAACTCCCACAGAACCGCACCGTACGGACATTCCCAAATGAGAAGCCCTGGATAAACGGCGAGGTCCGAGCTAAACTTAAAGCACGGGCCATTGCGCACAGCGGCGGTGATTTGGATGAGTACAGGAATTCCAGGTATGCACTCCGGAGAGCTATTAGCAGTGCGAAAAGACAATACAGGGACAAGGTGGAGTCGAACTACAAGAGCTCCAACGCCAGAAATATGTGGTCTGGACTAAAAACAATAACAGACTACAAAAGGACAACGAGTGGTGCTGAGGAAGTGTCTGCATCTCTCCCAGATGAACTGAACACATTTTATGCACGCTTTGAGAAGCCCCCGGCTGTGGAGGCACAAAAGGCCCAGGATCCCTGCTCACTGGTTTTAACCAGTGCAGATGTGTGTAGATCTCTGAAAAGGATCAACGCACACAGGGCTCCAGGACCTGATGGCATCCCTGGCCGTGCTCTCAAGGTGTGTGCAGTTCAGCTGGCAGATGTGTTCACAGACATTTTCAATAGGTCACTGCTCCAGTCTGTAGTCCCCACATGTTTTAAAGAGTCCATCATTGTCCCTGTCCCCAAAAAGACAAAACCCATCTGCCTCAATGACTACCGCCCAGTTGCACTCACCTCCATTATCATGAAGTGCTTTGAGCGGTTAGTCAAAACTTTTATTACCTCCTCCCTCCCTGACTCACTGGACCCCCTGCAGTTTGCCTACAGAGCAAACAGGTCCACGGATGATGCCATCTCCCTCACCCTCCACACTGCCCTCTCCCACCTGGACCAGAGGAACACTTATGTGAGAATGCTGTTCATTGACTACAGTTCAGCATTCAACACCATTGTGCCCTCCAAGCTCATCATTAAGCTCAGGGACCTTGGGCTCAACAGCGCCCTCTGTGACTGGATCATGAGCTTCCTGACGGGCAGATCCCAGGCAGTGCGGATGGGGAACATCACATCCTCCACCTTGACCCTCAACACCGGAGCCCCTCAGGGTTGTGTGCTCAGCCCTCTCCTCTACTCCCTGTTCACGCACGACGGCGTGGCCACACACAGCTCGAACACCATCATCAAGTTTGCTGACGACACGACCGTCATCGGCCTGATCACAGACGGCGACGAGACGGCGTACAGAGAGGAGGTCAGAGCCCTGACATCTTGGTGCCAGGACAACAACCTCCATCTCAACGTCAGCAAAACAAAGGAGCTGATTGTGGACTACAGGAAGAGGCAGAGAGAGGCACACACACCCATCACCATCGACGGGACTCCTGTGGAGAGAGTCAGCAGCTTCAGGTTCCTCGGGGTAAACATCAGTGAGGACCTGACACGGACACATCACACCAGGGTCATATCCAAGACGGCTCGACAGCGGCTCTTCTTCCTCCGCAGGCTGCGGAAGTTCAACATGGACTCCAGGATACTCTGCAACTTCTACAGGTGCACCATCGAGAGTATCCTGACTGGCTGCATCACCGCCTGGTATGGCAGTTGCACCGCCCTCAACCGTAAGACTCTACAGAGGGTGGTGAAAACTGCTCAGCACATCACCAGGACGGAGCTGCCATCCATGGAGGACCTCTACACCCAGCGGTGTAGGAAGAAGGCCGGTAGGATATTAAAGGACCCCCATCACCCCAGCAACAATCTGTTCTGTCTGCTGCCGTCTGGCAGACGGTACCGCAGCATCCGGACCAAGACCACCAGACTCAGAGACAGTTTTATACCACAGGCTATAAGACTACTGAACTCCTGAGCTGTGTGAATGTACTCACATCTGTTTATAGTACACACATACATATATATATATATATATATATTATACACATCTGCCACACATATCTGTTTATAGTACACATATCTATATATTATACATATCTGCCATATACATCTGCTATACATAATATATGCATCTGCCCATACCTCCTCATTCAACAGTGTAAAGTATTTAAATACTCTCAATGTATTCCACATATGTATATATTTCACATCCTCAAATCTTTATTGTTGTTATTGTAAATATTCTTCTCTCTTTTTGCACTATTTTATTTATCTTATTTGCACCATGTATGTTGAGTTGTTGGAGGAGCACGCGACATAAGATTTTCATTGCCAACATATACGCTGTATCTGCTGTGCATATGACCAATAAAACCTTGAAACCTTGAAACCTTGAATGTTTACATTCAGAACTAACATGGTTCCACGTGACATCAATAACACTATCTGCTGGAAAAAAGGCTTCTTCTGAAAGATTTTGTTTATTCTATTCATTCAATTCAATATTAATGCAGACAATCAAAAACTAACTAAGTAGAGTGGGAGGGGAGAAAGCATAGCTTATAAAGAAAATAGCACCCCTGTTAGTCATCCAGTTTCAAAGTGTTTGGTCAGGGACCCAAATATCAAATATCACAACTGTCTAACTGTAAACTCAAGAAGTGGGTTTCCATGTGTGTATGTATATAATTACACACTCAAATAAAACAATTATATACAGTATAAACCAGGGTGTTCTCTAAACCAGGTAACAGGGGCACTGCGCCCTCATACCAAAATGGCATTGATATAAGTCCATGTGCAAATTACCATACAGTTTCATCTCTCATCACAGTTTTAAATCTTTTTATTTCTTTTTAAAAGGTCCCCCAAAACACAAGGCCGCCCTCCGGAGCTGTCTCGTCGCCTTCCAGGCCGCCCTCCGGAGCTTTCTCGCCATCTTCCAGGCCGTCCTCCGGAACTGTCTCGCCGCCCTCCGGAGCTATTCCACTGTCCTCCAGAGTTCCCTCCCCATGGTCTACGCCCTTGCCTCTGCCCCTGTCTCCGCCCATGTCTCCGGCCTCCGAAGTTCCCTTGCCACAAGGCCTGTCCGTGCTTTCTCTCATGCGCTGCCTTGCCCGTGGGCCGTCGGCCCGAGACACCCTTCTCGTCCTCTGTCTTGCCCCCGGGTCGTCCACCCGAGACACCCTTCTCGTCCTCTGTCTTGTCCCCAAGCCGCCTGCCCGAATTACTATAACTATATTTGGCATATAAACTCCTATGATAAACTGAAACCTTATGGCATTTGTATTAATGATGCATCGATGGGTTTTCTAGAGAAATTATCTGGTTGATAGCGGCCCTAACAAGCAGTGATCCACATGTAATTGGAGGCTACTTTACAGAAGCTATTGAACAAGTTGGGGGGTTGCCCAAGAATTGCCCACACAGACTTGGGAACAGAGAATGTGGTTGTCAGACATATCCAAACATTTCTGCGTCGCAATTGTGAGGACAACAGATCAGGGGAGCGAAGCTATATAGCATCAGTAAGCATAGCTAACCAAAGGATTGAAAGTTGGTGGAGTTTCATGCGAAGAGAAGGTGTTGAATACTGGATCCACCTACTGGGAGAGTTCAAAGAGGAAGGCTTGTTTGCTGGGGATTTCCTTGATAAAGCACTTACGCAATTTTGTTTCATGAACATCATTCAGGAATGTTGCATAATAGTTGTGAACATTGTGGACGAGTCATAATTGGGGCAATGCATTTGCAAGAAATCACATTTGCATCCAATATGTTTACAAGTAAGCTAATGTTGGACTTGTCTCTTTCCAGGAGCAGTTAAATGAGATCAAAGAAGTCTGGAATGCACATCGTATCCGCCCTTCTAGGAACACTAATGTGCCCTGTGGAATACCCAATGCAATGTTTTTAGCACCTCATTTGTGGGGTGCGGAAGATTACATTGTCCAACCCAATGACAATGACATGATGACATGCAAGCAGGCCTGCAAGTTCCTGAATCCCATCCCATGTGATGCAGACGTTTTTGATCTATGCACGGTTACCATGGAAGAATCAGGTTTAGAGTTTCCAAACAGTACATCAGAAGCACTTCACTTATACATGTCATTAAAGGATATTCTACGTCCCCAATTGTTAGAATAGGGCCTTTCTCTCCAACCACCCCCCACCAACAGGAATTACAAGCTCCACCAGCCTGTCCTTCACTCCACCAGCCGCTCCATCGCTCCACCAGCTGCTCCACCAGCTGCTCCATCGCCCCACCAGCCGCTCCATCGCTCCACCAGCCGCTCCACCAGCCGCTCCACCAGCCGCTCCACCAGCCGCTCCATCACTCCACCAGCCTCTCCATCGCTCCACCAGCCGCTCCATCGCTCTACCAGCCGCTCCACCAGCCGCTCCACCAGCCGCTCCACCAGCCGCTCCATCTCTCCACCAGCTGCTCCACCAGCCTCTCCATCCGTCAATATCTTACCATACATTGAGTTAACATTTATGTCTATCTGCCAGCATATTTGTATTAAAATGAATTACAGCTAAAGTTTCTTTCTACAGAAATACATGGACATTGGGCCTCAATTTATCTTTTTGCTGTTCCTATACAAATGACAACACTCCGTCAGTCTCATAACCTTCGAATGCTCTTGTGGTGAATCATTTCTATACATTAAGTGTTTATTCAATGTCTTTATGTCCATTTTTAACATATTCAATCGAATTCGTGAATAAACATATAACATTGCTGTCAAATCTTGGTAGATTTATTGTCAGTGAATCTACATCAACAATAAAATGTGATCATTCTTTTGTTTAAGTTTTGGTTTTATTCATATTTATGTTTGTAAGGATCTGGGCTGCATCAGTGTGACATAACAATGTGACCAAATATCTGTTGGAAGTATACCAGCAACTATAGTGTCAGTCTGCAATGAAATGGGTTAAATACACACAACACTATACTCTTTAGACTGTGTATTTGATCTACATGAGGGCAGAATAGTAAAATTATAAAATATCCAAATTAATTTTTATACTGTATGCACATCATCGAGTGGATGAGAACTGACAGTTAAGCTAATATATGTCAAAGTTTCCATCTGAGAGTCAGAGTAATGCAACATGTAAATAAAACTGTAAAAAATTCATAACTGACAAGCATTTTGTAACCCCTGATAATAATGGAAATTAGGTCCATCCATCCATCCATCCATCTTCTCCCGCTTTTCCGTCAGATTCGCAGAGGTAACAGCTCCAGCAGAGAGCCCCAAACTTTCCTTTCCCTGGCCACATCAACCAGCTCTGACTGGGGGATTCCAAGGCGCTCCCAGGCCAGCGAAGAGATATAATCCCTCCACCTGGTCCTAGGTCTACCCCTCGGTCTCTTCCCAGCTGGACGTGCCTGGAACACCTCCCTAGGAAGGCGCCCAGGTGGCATCCTCACTAGGTGCCTGAACCACCTCAACTGGCTCTTTTCAACGCGAAGGAGCAGCGGTTCTACTCCGAGTCCCTCCCGGATGACTGAACTTCTCACCTTATCCCGAAGGGACATGCCAGCCACCCTGCGGAGAAATCCCATTTCGGCTGCTTGTATCCGCGATCTCGTTCTTTCGGTCACGACCCATCCTTCATGACCATAGGTGAGGGTAGGAACGAAAATGGCCCGGTAGACAGAGAGCTTTGCCTTCTGGCTCAGCTCTCTTTTCGTCACAACGGTGCAGTAAAGCGACTGCAGCACTGCTCCCGCTGCTCCAATTCTCCGGCCCATCTCAGGCTCCATTGTTCCCTCACTCGAGAACAAGATCCCGAGATACTTGAACTCCTTCACTTGGGGTAGGGCCTCATTCCCTACCTGAAGTGGACAGTCCATCGGTTTCCTGCTGAGAACCATGGCCTCTGATTTGGAGGTGCTGATCCTCATCCCAGCTGTTTCACACTCGGCAGCGAACCGATCCAGTGAGTGCTGAAGGTCACAGACCGATGAAGCCATTAGGACCACATCATCTGCAAAAAGAAGTGGTGCAATCCTTAGCCCACCAAGCTGCAGACCCCTCCCCCATAACTATGCCTCGAAATCCTGTCCATGAATATCACAAACAAGATTGGTGACAAAGCGCAGCCCTGGCGGAGGCCAACCCTCACCGGAAATCGGTCCGGCGTGCTACCGAGGACCCGGACACAGCTCTCGCTTTGGGAGTACAGAGATTGGATGGCCCTGAGTAGAGACCCCCTCACCCCATACTCCCACAGTACCTCCCACAGTATCTCCCTGGGAACCCGGTCATACACCTTTTTCAAATCCACAAAGCACATGTAGACCGGATGAGCGTACTCCCAGGCCCCGTCCAGGATCATTGCGAGAGTAAGAAGCTGGTCCGTCGTTCCACGACCAGGACGAAAACCGCATTGTTCCTCCTCAATCTGAGGTTCGACAATCGGCTGGACCCTCCTTCCCAGCACCTTAGAGTAAACTTTCCCGGGGAGGCTGAGTAATGTGATGCCTCTGTAATTGGCACACACCCTCTTCTGTTCTGCCACTCCTTTGGTACTGTTTCCGACTTCCACGCAATGTTGATGAGAGGTGTCAACCATGACAGTCCCTCAACACCCAGAGCCTTCAGCATTTCTGCGCAGATCTCATCCACTACTGGGCCTTTGCCACTGTGGAGCTGTTTAACTACCTCAGTGGCTTCCCCCGTGAGATTGGAGTTGATCCCCCTTCATACTCCAGCTCCGCCTCTAACATAGGGGGCGGAGTTGTCGGGTTCAGGAGTTCCTCAAAGTGTTTCTTCCACCGCCCTAACACCCTATCAGTTGAGGTCAACAGCGTCCCATCCTTACTGTAGACAGCTTGGATGATTCCCTGCTTCCCCCTCCTGAGGTGTCGGACGGTTTTCCAGAACAACTTTGGTGCCGACCAGAAGTCCTTTTCCATGGCTTCTCCGAACTTCTCCCACACCCGCTGCTTTGCCTCGGTCACGGCTGAGGCTTCTGCCCTTCGGGCCTGTCGATACCTTGCAGCTGCGTCAGGAGTACCCAGGGATAACATTTCCCGGAAGGCCTCCTTCCTATCGGACAGCTTCCCTGACCACCGGTGTCCACCAGGAGGTTCGAGGGTTACCGCCCCTTGAGGCACCTAAGACCTTGAGACCGCAGCTCCCCGCCGCAGCTTCAGCAATAGAGGCTTAGAATACCGCCCACTCAGGTCCCCAGCCTCCACAGCTCCGCCAGTGGTGTGAGTTGAAGGCCTCCTGGACTTGGGATTCCTCCAGACGTTCCCAGTTCACCCGCACTACACGTTTGGGCTTATCAGGTCTGTCCAGAGGCTTCCCCTGCTACTCGACCCAACTCACCACCGGATGGTGATCAGTTGACAACTCCGCCCCTCTCTTCACCCGAGTGTCCAAAACATGCGGCCTCAGGTCCAATGATACGATAAGAAAATTGATCATGGACCTTCTGCCTAGGGTGCTCTGGTACCACGTACACTTATGAGCATCCTTGTGTTCGAACATGGTGTTTGTTATGGCCAATCCATGACTAGCACAGAAGTCCAGTAACAAACCACCACTCCGGTTCAGATCAGGGGGGCCGTTCCTCCCAATCACGCCCCTCAAAGTGTCTCCATCATTGCCAACGTGTGCATTGAAGTCTTCCAGCAAGACTAAGTAGTCCCCCTTTGGGAGCCCCATACAGGAGCATAAGCACACACAACAGTCAGAGTTTTCCCCCCCATAACCCGCAGGCGTAGGGAGGCGACCCTCTCGTCCACTGAGGTAAACTCCAACAAAGCGGCACTCAACCGGGGGCTTGTGAGTATCACCACACCCACTCGGCGCCTCACACCTTGGGCAACTCCGGAGAAGAATAGAGTCCAACCCCTATCAAGAAGTAAGGTTCGAGAGCTGACGCTATGCGTAGAGGTAACGCTCCACCTCCCGCACAAGCTCCGGCTCCTTCCCCCCCAGAGAGGTGACATTCCATGTCCCCAAAGCCAGCTTCTGCCGCCCGGGTCTAGTCCGTCGAGACCCTCTGCTTTCACTGCCACCCTTCTGGCAGCGCACCCGACTCCATCGCTGTTTCCCATAGGTGGTGGGCCCTTCGGGACGGGGAAGCGCAGGTCTTGCCCAGAAGGGGACCCCGGGCTTCCTCCGAGCCGGGTATCCTCGCTTTCAAGTATGTTTTCCATGAGGTCTTTTGAACCAATCTTAGTCTGGCCCCTTACCTGAGACCAATTTGCCATGGGAGACCCTATCAGGCAGGAACACAAAAATATTTTAGTCAGTCATTGTCCTTAGTCCCACCAACATGTTTCTGGTGTCAGAGCCTCTGAAGTCAGACTCTACTTTTTCTTTATAGTGTCTCTTTGCACTGCTAATGGTTCTCCGGAGTGTGTACGTTGAGTTCCTGTACTCGTCCAAATCTCCCCCTCTGTGCGCGAGCATCCGTGCTTTTCAGCTTTGCCTGGGCCTCAGCGTTTATCCTAGTGATGTGTCGGTCGCGAACGAGCTCAAAGAGTCGGCTCTATTAAGTGAACGAGGGGAGCCTATGAGGGGCCCCTAGGGACATTATTCAGAAATACCGTTCACACACACATGTGAAACACTCTCACACACACAACTGAAACCAAAAGCTCTCATAAACACAGGTGAAAATCTCTCACACACACATATGAAATGGTCTCACACACACATGTGAAACACTCTCACACACACAACTGAAACCAAAAGCTCTCACACACACATGTGAAACACTCTCACACACACATATGAAACACTCTCACACACACAACTGAAACCAAAAGCTCTCATAAACACATGTGAAAATCTCTCACACACACATATGAAACGCTCTCACACACACATGTGAAACGCTCTCACACACACATGTGAAACGCTCTCACACACACATATGAAACGCTCTCACACACACATATGAAACGCTCTCACACACACATATGAAACGCTCTCACACACACATATGAAACGCTCTCACACTCACATGTGAAACACTCTCACACACACATATGAAACGCTCTCACACACACATATGAAACGCTCTCACACACACATATGAAACGCTCTCACACTCACATGTGAAACACTCACACACACATATGAAACGCTCTCACACACACATATGAAACGCTCTCACACACACATATGAAACGCTCTCACACACACATATGAAACGCTCTCACACACACATATGAAACGCTCTCACACACACATATGAAACGCTCTCACACACACATATGAAACGCTCTCACACTCACATGTGAAACGCTCTCACATACACATATGAAATGTTGAGTTCAGTAGGGAATTAGGAGTGCATTACAGTTAAAAAGGAAGGCCTTCCTGTCACATGAAGGAAGCAGGATGCTAAATTTCAAGGAAGTCAACTTCAACCACAATGAATGTTCATCTGATCCTCATTATTTTCCAAGTCCAAACTTTATTTTTGCAGTGAGAGGTAATGAAGAGGATGTTTAAGTTTTTTCAGTAGTGCTTTGCAATGCATTGAGTCACTGCAAAGTGAAGAATCCAACAATTTGGATCAGGAGAGGCTTTTTCGAGTGCTCGATGACCACACACGAACTATATCTGCATTTCTTGCTGTGTTAAGGTATGGTCATGATAATAGGGATGTCAGTGAGCTACTAGGATCATTATATAGATGCTTTCGCAACTTGCTGCATGAACATGAGGCCAGACGGAGATCCACTGATGTGACAAACAATCTAATACCCCCAACAACCTTGACTGGCCATCCAGGTCGACCCCAATACAGCATAACCGCTGAACAGATTTCTCATTGTGTGTCCATTGGTATGACATGGCAGGGAATTGCATCATGCTTTGGAATCAGTCGAAGAACCCTATACAGACACAGGCAAACTCTGGAAGTTGAGCCATTAAGATATGCAGTATTGTCAAACCAAGATCTGGACAGCATTGTGACAAATATACTGCAGAACACTCCAAATGCAGGTGAAGCATATGTAATTGGAAGCCTGCGATCACGTGGCCTAAGAGTTCAGCGTTGGCGGGTCAGACAGAGCCTGCATCAAGTTGATCCCATTGGGCGGTCATTTAGACGTCGTCATGCTATACGACGAAGGGTCTACAGTGTTCAGGTCCCCAACCAATTATGGTAAGTTGACTTGTAAACTGTTCAGATGTGCACATTTTAAGTACATACTTTCTTAATGTAGTGTATATCTCCCAACAGGCATTTTGACGGCAACCACAAGCTGGTTAGGTGGCGGATGGTCTTTCATGGCTGTGTCGATGGCTTTAGCCGGACTATTATATACTTACGGTGCTTATCTAACAACAGAGCTTCAAGTGTCTTGTCATTATTTATAGAAGCAGTAGAAAACTTTGGTTTGCCTTTAAGGGTCAGATGTGATCACGGTATGGAAAATATACATGTTGCCCGTTTTATGTTGGAAAGAAGGGGGTTGAACAGTCGTAGCGTTATTACAGGTGTTTCAGTACACAACCAAAGGATTTGAGAGACTATGGGCAGACTCAATAGAGTTGTATCAAGACACTTTGCAAATATTTTTAACTTTATGGAGGAACAGGGTATACTGGATTCATTGAATGAACTTCATCTTTTTTGTCTGCATTATGTCTATTTACCAAGAATTGAAAGGGCAGTAACAGAATTCATCAACCAGTGGAACAACCATGGCCTCTCCACACAAGGGGGGCAGACACCACTACAGCTGTGGCATACAGGTGTCATAAACAGCGTAGGAATCCATCCGGTTATAAATGACATTATTGATGTTGACACCCATTATGGTATTGATGAAGAAGGACCATTACCTGAACTTCAACCAATAATAATATTATCATTCCAGACATTGATCTTGCCATTAATGAGACCACAATGAACAATATTCAACAAGTGAATCCACTTGAAAATGATGGAAACCATGGAATACATTTATTTTTGTCACTCTTGCAGTATATTCAGTCCACATAGGAGTTACTTTGTAAATAAGCTGTTTCCCAACACTAAATGAACCTAATAAACATTTTTTCAAACTATAAGAAGCATTTGATCAAAGTGTTTTTTTCAAAAAGACATACTGCGAGACAAGCAGAGACTGAGACTTTAAAGATTGCAAACTTTATTGCAACAGCAATATTATGAACTAAATATGAAATGAAATAAATGAATGAATGTGAAATAAATATGAACCATATATTAGTATTGACTTAATAAAACTACACAGGTAAAGGAAACGTAACATTCCATTCCCTAAAAAGTGTTTAACAAAGTGAAATAACACAGGAAAAAGTATTAAACACACATGTAAATGTCTTTACCTGTGTAGCTTTACTTATTGACTTTTATTGAGTCAATTCCAATATGTGGTATAAATCTCAAATGAATAGCTGCATCAGAAAAATATAAAATATTTAACGAAAGAAATGTTGACACGTTCAAAACTTATTTCCACCACTGTATATTCAGACCTGCCAAACCCATGAGTGTTCCCTAAAGCAAAGTCAAACTTGTCTTTAAAGAGTTCATATGACACAAGTAGCGGCAACCTGATGCAGTTGACACATGTGTTGGCCATAGGGAACAATGGTGTCGAGGCATAGTCGTCCTCTCCCTTGTGAATGAACTCCACAGAAGGTGTTGGGGAAAAGCCGATGGGTGGCACCACAGAGGCTCCTGTTGCGAAGGCCAATATTTTTTGTAGTTTGGATGGCCCTTCTTCTTCTATACAAAAAAACAGAAAAACAATTTAAGTGGTAGTTGGTCCAATTAACATGTTTATTGAACATCTCTTGAGTTATTATCATTAGCTGATGATGGCATGTATTTTTTGTAGGAAAAACTATTTTTAAAGTAAAAATATAAATAGATGCATCATTTTACGAGTAGTATAAACTATCAATTACCTTCTGCATCCTGGAGATAGTCTCTCCAGAAGATTACAACCATTTCTTCTGCAGTTCTCTTGTTGCTCCCTTCTGGAGAGAGGGAATGCTGAAGAGATTGTCCATCTGGTCAGCAGTGAGAAGACTTGCCTCATAGCAAAACAGGGGCTTAAAAGCTGTCAGGATGTCTCCTGATTTTTTCAAGAACCCCAAGAGTCTTCAGACCTTCACAGAATCTGTACAAAGTACATGGAAACATTTTACCAATTTTGCATAATTTAAATAGGGTTCCTAATTCACTTATGAATTGTCAATTTGTGACTTACTTGTAATACAAATATAGTTTTAAGTTTTAGTGAAGTTAATCCTACAACATGTTGGTCAATAATTCAAATTCTGATTCCTATTCTGATTAACCTGACGAAATAACCAACACTGAATACCTTTGAAATGGACCTTGGACCCTGTGGACAACCTGAAACATCACTATGTCTGTACCAGCAGCTCCCTGTCCCTGTTGACTGCCGGGCCTTGCACCTGCTTAGCCGGTCCCAAGTAGGGGTTTTCCCTTGATCCTCAAGCTCCCACCGTGGTACTTTCAGATACCTGCATCACAAAGGGGCAGCATTGGCTTGTTATGGGGGTACTTTTTTGCTTTTAATTAAAAGGTTAAAAAAAACGGCACTAGAGGACTGCATAAAAATGATAACAAAAAGGCCTTAACATTTTATTGAGGTTCAGGGTTTTTTTCCCACATAGTACAATCACAGAAAAAAAAAAGAAAATTTTAAAAGGGTTTTCTGTTGGTTGTGGTGAAAATTTAAACTACAAAAACATGGAAATGGGGGATTCAGCATGGATGGGGGAGGGCCGAACTGCCTCTCAAAAAATTTAAAAAAGCAAGAGAACATTGTAATATTTCCTAATTTTTTAATGGAATATAACATGTAAAAACTACCAACGACCCTTTTTTACTTTCTCAAGGAGTTCTGGGCAGCTTGTCTTTACGCTGGATTTTCTGAACCACAACAAGAAGCGAAAACACGTTGGGGACAGGAAGTTTGGTGGTGGACCACCAGCCAAATCCTGCAAAGGCTCTGCCAGGTTTTTAGTACCGGTCCCTCTTTGAGCTGCAAAACAATACATAAAAAGGGAAAAGAATATTTAAAAATGAGTAAAGACTCATTGCACAATTACAGGATTTTTTTGTGTTATTAAAATACTTGTAGATCGTTTGCAGTAAAAAATACCATACCTAAAAAGCATAAAAAAAAAAAAAACAAAAGACTTACCATACTGTCAAGAGCAAAGTTTTGCGTTTCTTTTCCCTCAAACATGGCGGATCTGGAATGGTCCCACAGCAGCCTCAAGAATTTTCCCCCCTTGGCCCTCCTAACAAACCCTTCCCCATTTCTCCCCCCCCCCCTGTCATTGAGAACTTTACAAAATATCAAATTTGGGTGAGGTACCCTTGGAAACCCCGCTGGCTCCTTCCCCGACAGCAGGCGATTAATTTAACCTGCCCCGTCGTTTTGTAATAATTTTGTTGACAGTTCCAGCAGTACTCCGTCGGGACCTTTTCTGCACTATAAAAGACAAAAAGACAAAAACCAGTTAAAGTTCACATTTTAGAATAACCCCTTTTTTTGTCATTGCAAGCATCCAAAAACCTCAATGTGACGTCACAATAAATTTTAAAGGTCAATTTTCAGTTTACATCTTTTGTTATCCTGTCTGTCACGCCGCAGCTGTGTGACTACCACATTGGACACTCCCCTACTGGGAATAATGGCCTTGTTTTTTCCTCGTCTTGAGGAGCTAGGGAAAAGTTCACAAGTGCAAAAATTTTGAGTATCATCATGGCCGCTAGTCCCATGGTTGCCACCTCCTTTTGGGAAAGGGAGCCCCCCATCTTGACTGCTTTGCCCGGGCCGAACCACTCCTTCCACTACTAAAATATCCTTTTAACGCACGGTAGCTGGTGGTTGGTGGCTCTCTTTTTAAAACATCGTCAAAAACCATGCCGTGCCCAGGATTGCCTTAAACCCTCAATTTGCCAGTAAGGGTCATTATTTCTCATTTCTTTGAGGCTTCCCCGGTGGTGACACAGTGCTATGCCTGCAGGGGTTTGCAGGATTTCACAACAATCCTCATACTGTCCTTAGCAGTTGATCTGTCATGGCAAAAGTTACTTTCCCCCTCTGAGTCAGTCTTTTAAACAGAAGAAAGAAAACCCAAAAAGTATTCAAAAACAAAAAAGCAAGACTTTTAAATTAAATTACTTTAAAAAAAAAAACAAGTTATTACAAAACGATTTAAAATAGGGCCCTTTGTTCCCTTTCTCAAAATTTAAATTTCTCTTTTTAATTAATAAAACTTCAAATTGCTATAAACAGGTAACAGTTTAAAATTTTCTTTTTAAAGGAATTATACTGAATTTAATTAAGTGGTAAAAAAAACAAAAAAACAAACACTAAAAGGGTCCTTGATGGTCTTCATACGGGCTTTTTTTTAAAAAACCTTGTGGATTAAATCCCATTCAGCTCCTGACCCTCCTGGACTTAGGGGGGCACCAACTTATTGCCACAAGACATTTCAAGCTGGGGGCTACAAGAAAATGTAGGTATTACAACAAGAAGAAATACTTTAAGGCTAAGGGCTTAACAATATGTGTAACAGTAGCTTGGTTGTGTGTGTCTGTTGTCTGTCATTTTTTGTCCTTTTGGGGTGTGACTGAATCCTGTACATTTTGAGCCAAAAATTTAACTTTTTGTGTTTTTATAAAGATGATTGCAATTTGAAACTACGTTTTAAAAGTGTCTTTAAATAAAGATTATTGTATTTTAACAACGCAAGAAGGAAAAAAAAAAAGGGTTTTCCCGAGTCCCCCGGAATATGCCACCAAAGCCTTGTCTGATCGATCAAAAACAGTCCGGTGGTCCCCGGCCTTCTGGAACCAAAGGCACTGGGAATATGTCCCTGTTTGGTAACCGTACCTTTGGACGTTGTTTGCACCTACTCCCCAATGAAGGATTGGGGGAGAGTATCACGTCCTTATTGAAATGGCCTGCTGCTGTGCCCCAGCCTGAAATAAAAATTATTATGCATTATAAATTACTATTCGACTAAATGAAGGCAGACAGTTAGCATATGCTATTAAAACAAAATGGAAAACGTAAGTCAGGGTCTAAAGTATTTCAGTTTTCCCCTTAATTAAAAAAAGATAAAACGGCAAAATGTTTTTTTTTTTTTAAAAACCAAAAAAAAAGTGCATCTGAGTCCCAGCACAGGTCCATATCCCCCTGTGAAGGTTTTTTAACAATGTTAATGTTATTTTATTTTGTTTTAATAATAATGATAAAACCCACAATGCTCTTTATTTGGGGAAAGGGAAAAAACAGTTTCCCCCAAATTTTTAATTAATGCCACTGAACAAAAAAAATATAACTTTTTTTAGCACACTAGCTAGCTAAATTCCGCTTTCTTGGGGCAATAGCCTGTTCTCCTGGCGTGAAGTTTCTCACATATCATTTTAAAATTTAACTTTAGCAAGTTTTGTTCCAAACGCAAGCAAAAATAGAAAAATTAAAATGACACAAACCCCCAAAAAAAATCAAAAGTTGTTTTTTTTTTGTTTTTGAAGTGAAAAAAAGGATTGACGTTTTTTCAGTGGAAACGATGTTTTTGCTATATAAAAGATAATTTCAAACCCGGATATTTATAATTACCTTGTTTTCCCCGTGCCGATGTCATGTGCCAAAGCAATTTGTCTTGATAAAGGGTGCACAATTCTCTAAAAGGAGCTGTAGTGGCCGCTGCCCCCTGCGGGGTGGGAAAAAGGGGAGTAGGGGACCGTCCACGGTGTCCTCACCTCGATTTGGAAAGGCGGTTGCTGCCCCATGGGTTGCATTGACAGCGTTCAATGGTCTCCCTGAGGCCAATATAGTGTTGACAACGCTGCTGCCTCGTTAGGTACGTGGGGTGTTGAAAGACATCGGTTTTTAACGAACCAACAAACAATGTATTTTGCCTGTATTTTGCTGCGCTGTTTTTCTCAACCGTTTCCGTTTAATTTGGGAAAGCCTTCCCCTTTCAAGTGAAATGCCTTCCTTTTCAAGTGAAATGCCTTCCGTTTCAAGTGAAATGCCTTCCGTTTCAAGTGAAATTTGCCTTCCGTTTCAAAGTGAAAATTCCTCTCACACAACATACTGAAATTCCTCTCACAAACATACTGAAATTCCTCTCACACAACATACTGAAATTCCTCCCCACCACTAGAAATTAATATACATTTAAAAAAATATTTCACGGATGTGTGAGGCGTTTCATATTGTTGTGAGAGCGTTTCATATGTGTTGTGAGAGCGTTTCATATGTGTGTGTGAGAGCGTTCATCATGTGTGTGAGAGCGTTTCTATGTGTGGTGAGAGTGTTTCACATGTTGTGTAAGACCATTTCATATGTGTTTATGAGACTTTTGGTTTCAGTTGTGTGTGTGAGATTTGGTGTTCAATGTGTGTGGTGACGGTATTTCTGAATAATGTCCTAGGGGGCCTCATAGACCGGCTCGCTCCGTGAAAAGCTTTTAAAAAAAAAAAGATTTATTGCATGCAGTGACTCATGTCACGCGCATGCTGTGCATCACGTGAGGAAAGACAAGGATCATGCACCAAGCGGGAGGGGGGGGTGCGCTGCGTAGCTGACAGAGGGAGAGGTTTTTGTGCGGAGGGTTTGGTTTGTGCCGCGTTAATACGATCTTGGTAAAGGCAGGAAAAGAAGCAACATTTGGCTGCATTTTAACATTTTGCAACACAAAGGTGAATGCAGAATTTGACAATTAAGCTCTCTTATAGGCAGGGGTCTACAAAACAATTCCACAGGCACATGAGAACTGTGCATCAGCAGTTTCAGTTGGAAGAAAAACGGAGGCCTAGCGTGCTTGCTTCTGCCAGTGCCTCTACCCAC
Source organism: Eleginops maclovinus (assembly GCF_036324505.1). Lineage (NCBI taxonomy): Eukaryota > Metazoa > Chordata > Actinopteri > Perciformes > Eleginopidae > Eleginops > Eleginops maclovinus. The sequence continues at coordinate 15,118,238 of NC_086362.1, read as the reverse complement.
TGTGTTTCTGCTGCACAGGATCTACCCCCTATGAAGTTTACACAACAAGCAACAGCAACAGAGCTCAATAAGCAATTTATTTTCAAAAGCAATTCCCCACAAACACATCATAGGTGTTGCTATCTGCTTTTGTGTAGCGTGGTTCCACAAGCAAGTCAGTGCATTCATTAGGGTATTAGGAGTTAAAGGGGCTGTAAATGCAATGAAAAAAAGTGGGCCCCAGCAATTCATTTATATTCAAATGTAATTTTTACTTTTGAATACTTCAATACAAAGGATTATTGAATAATTTGTGATATAAAGTGTACACAAATAAATCATTAGTCAAAACAGGGCTACATTTGATTGGGAAATTTTAAAGGTAATGTGGTAAAATGAAGAGTTGTTTGGGGTTTCGAAAGAGCCGGCTTTTCTTGAAAGAGCCGAGCCAAATGATCCGAATCACCAAAAAGAGCCATAATTCCCGTCACAAGTTTTATCCCGGGCTTCTGATTCGGGAATGTTCTTATAGTTATCTTCTGTACTACTTTATTGATGCATTTGCAAATGTAGCAAAAGACCATGTCAAAATGACTTTTTTCTTGTAAAAGAAAATTTCCTACACCTTGGTACATTTTACTCACGTACAAGATCTGAGTTACTTTGTCCACCCCTGAAAAAGCATCACACATGATATTGAGACTGCACCTTGTCATACCTTATTTTTTGTGTCCCTGGAGTTTTTGGCAGTCCGTGCATCAGCCCAGTGGCTCAGTACAGTACATGTTTTCAAAAGAGAGTCACATTCCTCAGCTTCAGTGGGAATGCTTTCACTAAGTCCTGACGGCCCCTGTGGTTCCTGCATACCCATTAGTGCACGGACTGTTACAGCTGCCTGTCAGGAGGAGGTTCAGCAGCAATTAAACAGAAAAAAAGTACTGATACAAGATCATTGCAGAGTAGTTGTTAATCATTTGATATCAAGATGTTCAGAGGAATCTTCTGGGGATTTTTGGATGTAATGCTGGCAGGCCGCCTGCTGTGGTCGACCACAGGCCTGCTGATGGTGGATCGCACAGAGATGCAGAGGAGGACCAGGGAGCGCAACAAAGCCATCTTGGAAATGCTACATATTAATAAGTGTCTGCGAACCATCAGGCCATAGCCACATCTTACATGAGGGAGATATATCAGCGTTTGGACTCACTGGAGGTTCAGGACTTTGCAAGTTCAGATGGAACGCTGGTGCAGAGTTTGCGGAGTGTTGTTGGTAAGAATTCAAAACTAATTGTCCTCTTGTTTAAAATATTTTAACCTGGGAGTTTTCCTTCAGTTTAACCCCTGCTGAGACATCACTGTTTCGGTTTTGGCAAGATGTGCAACATGCTTAAAGCTTAATGTATATGACACCACCACAGTTCCCATTAATGTTACCAGATAGCTACTGTAAAGAATAATGCTCACTAGGGGGCAAAGAACACAACATTGACAGATTATCAAGAATTAAAGTTTTGAAAGCCAGTGATGCATTTGAAGCAACTAAGCACATTTACTCAAGTGCATTTGAGACACTTGTACTTTCCAGAGCATTTTCATTTTATTCTACTTTATACTTTCTACTTTACTACATTTTGGAAGCTAATGTTGTGGCTTTTACTCCATTACATTTATTTTACGTTGTATTTTTGAGTTACGTTATACATTCTTATGAGTAGCCTACTTAGGAAAAAGTTTTTAATATGATTATTTTGTATAAATTAAAACCATCCAACGTTTTATTTAAACAATTCAAACCATGAATGGGTCAACAGAAAATGAATTTCACAGTTCCAGCTTCTTTAATGTGAAGACTGCCGCTGTTGCTTTAATATATTATATATTATATACACAGTGGGGAAATAAGTATTTGATCCCCTGCCAATTTAGTTAGTTTACCCACTTACAAAGAAATGAACAGTCTGTAATTTTTATGGTAGGTTTTATTTTAACAGTGAAACAATGAATATCAAAAAGAAAATCCAGATATTTACATTAAAAAAAAAGATATAAATGAATTTACATTTAATTGGGGGAAATAAGTATTTGATCCCCTTGCAACCAACAAGAATTCTGGCTCCCACGGAGCATTTTAAATAAGTCCTCTCGCTTTAAGAAAGTACTCCTGATGTCAACTCTTTACCTGGATAAAAGAAACCTGTCCACAGTCATAAATCGATTACAACCTCTCCACGGAGGGCCAGACCATAGACAGGTCTTGGGATTGAATCGGTTTTAGAGCCAGCCCCAGGTGGCCATTTGAGGAACTGCAACATTTGCAATATGTTTAATTGTTATGCATGTATGAATGAAAATGATCAGCAACAATATTTAAATATGCATTTTAGTAGCATTTAAATCCTAACATTTGTTAATAAACTGGTATGAGCCTTTAAAAATCCTACAATCTTCATTTCTTGTCTTTTTATTATTCACCCAGGTCCACATTATGCTCGTCCAGGGTGGATCTGGTTCAACGTCAGCAGCCTGAATCCCCCAATGCTTGGGGCAGAGTTGGTTCTGTTCAGGAAGACCCTGCACCCCCGCCCCATCAGTGTGACTGTGACCCTGCACAGTGTAACAGCCTGGCAGGGAGCTTTGAAGGAGAGTCCGGCCCTGGAGGAGAGATTGCTGACCCTGGACCAGAGATCCTCATCTGGATATGATGTGTTTGATGTCTCAGCTGTTCTGCCTGTGAAGCTTCTGGGGGGGGTGGGCTTTCAGCTGCATTATACAGACGAGAGTGGGAGTCTGGTCCTCCATGAAGCACTAACACAAAGTCTTTACTGTTTAAACAGAGGATCCCTGAGGGAACCTTGCTGGTGCTTTACCAGTCAGCCCCCCTACACATTTAACGCTGTGACCACTGTTAGTGTGAAGCTGATCACTAAACAATTCACCCCTTATACGGTGGCTTTGCAAACTGTTTGAGCACAAAGTAGCAGGATGTAATACAGTTCTATATAATAGTCAAAAGTATTCTTTAGGGCTTTCAAATGTGCATTTGTAAGGATGTGTGCTTTTCTTTAAATAATGCAGCCTTTTTAAAAATTATTATGTTTTTTTAATTATTATTATTGTTATTAATCACTAGTACCAGAACAACATTTCATATGTCATCTTTTTTCTGAAAGGTTCTACCGGATGTGTTCGTGCTTTTTCTGTCTGACTGAATCATGATGTTGCTTTTTTAAATCATGGGAGTATACTGCCCTCTAGTGGAGACAGTGTCACACAACATTAACGGATATTAATTTTTTTAAA